>NC_139700.1:8860713-8863213 GCF_964188405.1 Protomyctophum parallelum
CTGGTCTCACCCCACGGCTGCCAGCCCTGTGTGGCCATCGGTCTGGAGATGCCATCTCATCAGGAGTTAACCGTCCTAGTGCTACTCTCACTGGCCTAGCAGATAACAGATATCTGAACAGAAACTACCACACACGCACGCATGCGCACACGCAGACTGTTTCATAACCCATTCTGACCTGAGATCAGATTCTAAAAAAGAAATTCTACAACCTGACAGTTTTCTGAAAAAGCCTATGTTTCTACGTCAGTCGTTCTTCGATTTTTCAAAAATAGCAGACCTACAAGCTCGTAGCGCGCCACTACGAGCTTGTAGGTCTGCTATTTTTCAATAGGCTAAACCGTAAGCATAACATAATGCCAACACCAAAAGGGGTTCCCGCCCCAAAATGGGATAATAATGTTTCACAATAATTCACTCACGCCATAACATCATTACAATGAGAGAAGTCCATCATTCAAATTAGCATCTCTCTGCTTTGATTAAAAGCTGTTTTTAAACAAGATAAGGCATGTATATGTGCATTACTGTAAATCTAGCCTGGCAGAGTATAACCTTTCTGGTTTCCTTCGATAGTTGCACAACACAACGAACAGTACATATAAACCAGGGGTCCTCAACTAGAAATGATGAAGGTCCACAAATATCTTTTTGAATAAGACCGAGGTCCGGTCCCATGCGCGGCGTCCATCGGAGAGCGGGGCTCTATGCCCGTTTAGTATGGTCAAGCCAAGCTTATACAAATCAGATCCCCTTCCAACCAACCAATAATGGGGTGCAGAGTGCAGGCCCGGAGTGGAACTCCAAATCCAAATCACACTGCGCGCGCCAGAATTTTGGGGGCCCTTGGGGGACATTTTGGGGGCCTTTGCAGCAATTTCACATGAGAAATGTACCATCTGATGTTATTTATATTATTAACTTAAAAAGGAAAAAAAAAAATCATTTTTTTTTTTTTTTTTTTTTGGTGGTCCGCAAAGAGGTGGTCCGCGGTCCGGTCGCGGACCGCGGTCCGCCAGTTGAATACCCCTGATATAAACCATATATATATGTGTGTGTGTGTGTGTATATGTGTGTGTATATATATCTGTGTGTATATATATATATATATATATGTGTATATACTCAACTGTGGTTCATCAAGTTTCAGTCATCCACACAGTAAGATATTTAAATAGACTTACTGTAAAAATGCATTCATTGTTTGAACCAATACAGAAACAAGGGCATTGTCCCCCTTTGGGATGAAAATGATGATTCCAATGAAGAACAAAACGCACACGCAACCATAATGCAAATGTGCTTCAAATACACACAAGTTAACCTTCAAGGTTATGTCCTCAACTCTAATTATGCTCATACATTTCATGTCATTCCTGTTTCCAGACAATAAGAATAACATTAGTCTAGTGTAGCGGGTGCCACATTAGACCTGCTGATATCCTGTTTACTTTAGTTGATGTTTTTTGCCCCCCAGTAGTATATACATCCACTCACATTACTGTTTAACACTAGCATGTCTGAGAGGTCATTTTGACTGTTTCTTTATTATTTATTTTGAAGTTGATTATCTTTGCCCATGAAGCTTTCAGAAGGTTCCCCTTCCATGAGCATCATCATGCATCACCATTCTATCATCTCAGACATTTTTGACATCTGAAAAAAATTCTAAATGTGAATTTAAGCACATGCTAATTTAGCTGATTTTACCTCAGACATACTACAGTCAGGAACCCTAGTGTTCCTATTCTAAGCATGTCACAATAGGCGAACATTCAACGAAGAATAGCAGATCTACAAGATCACAATGTATCGCAATGACCTGTTATGAAGTGGTTATGGTCATGTTGTGTTTCGCGTCGTCACACCACCATATATGGTTTGCCAATCCACCATGCCTTGTGACATCACGTCGTGACATCATGGAGACCCTTAACGCCTCCATATAATGGTCAGGCCTCGTGACATCACGCCTCGAGTCGTGACACGTCACGCCACCATATATGGCCGTCTCCATATTATGGAGATCGCGACACTGACCTCGTCTAACCCTGGATAGCCATACACGGAGAAGACTGGATCATCACCTATAGATCTGCACATATGGAGCCGGGCCAGCAACTTCTTGATCCGACCTCATCAAACCCTGTCTGCCGCCACCCAGGCAGACGCATGCACGGGCGCCCTCAGGGCGTCTTACTGGTTAGCTCCCTTTTTCTTAATATATATTCATATGGTACAGTATAGGACATTAGACAGGAAAGGGGGAGAGACACGCGGCGAAGGCCGTCGGGCTCGGGAGTCGAACCCCCGGCATGCCGTCCGGCTGGCTTGGCAGCCCAGGAGCCCAGACGGTTGAGCTAACCGTCCGGGCCTGGTTAGCTCCTTTTAACCAATTCTGACCTGAGATCAGATTCATACGAGGTTTCCACTGGACACACACTGGTCTGATGAACCCATTCTGACCTGAGATCAGATTCTAAAAATGTCAGTCGCTCTT
>NC_139700.1:8868213-8898213 GCF_964188405.1 Protomyctophum parallelum
AGCACGATAATGAACACATCCTCTCTCCCCGGGAGAAGAATTCAAAAGCACACGCGCGCGCGAGCGCGTGCACACACACACACACACACACACACACACACACACACACACACACACACACACACACACACACACAATCACACAGTGATGTATGTGCAGTTGCGCACATACGTGTGGATGTAAACACTCATAAACATACGGACACACACACACACACACACACACACACACACACACACACACACGCGCACTCCATAAACCCACGTGTGCAGACGGACGTGTACTTAAAACGTGTGTGTATAGCTTGAAAAGGAAATATGGGAAGATAGTGTGGTAATCTTCTTGCATTATTTAACTCATTGAAGACGGAGGGAGAAATAAATAACCAAACAAACCCACGATAAGAGAGGAAATAAATAATAAAATTATGGCGATTTGCCTTGTTATCTCCCTCTTAGCTCTGTTTGTGTTTTTGTCACGAGTTGAATAAATTCCCTGGCCTGTCACATTCTCATCTCCCTATAGGATATAGCAACAGGACAACGTTAATGGACACTGACAACTTATAGAGGCTAATGTACTATACGGAAAAACAGAGTAATAACTTCAACACATATGCATTTGTGCGTGCACGTGCACGTGCACGCACGCATTCTTCCATTGCTACATTTCATTGCGCTATACCTCGTCCGATGTCTCCTATAGAAGCGTTGATATTCCAAACGAGATGCTTGTTAAAGTCAGAAATGAGGACTCCGATGAAGGCTGGTCATATAGCCGAAACCTTTGTCTTCGATCCATCGTGCAAGAATAGAACCTAAAATGCAGTCTCGGACGGTGTGTGTGCGACCCATTACTTAAATTACCATGATAAGAAATGAGGACAGAGACATTGCTGTTCCGATCAAAACCATGGAGAGCGCCGTAGATTTAGACTCAAGGTGAAGACACAACCTTATTGCATGGGGGGGGGGGGGGGGGGGGGGGGGGGGGAGGGCAGGTGCCATGCAACAAGGTTGTGTCAT
Organism: Protomyctophum parallelum; assembly: GCF_964188405.1. Classification (NCBI taxonomy): domain Eukaryota; kingdom Metazoa; phylum Chordata; class Actinopteri; order Myctophiformes; family Myctophidae; genus Protomyctophum; species Protomyctophum parallelum. The sequence continues at coordinate 8,869,239 of NC_139700.1, forward strand.
GAAACCATGTGACATGAAAACATGTGACTCCCATTGGAAATGCATTGAGGGCGGCCATGACACACAACTTCTTGCCTTCACAAGGCAAGAGGTACGGTGCACCACCTACGTGGAAGCACTGTGGCGCGACAACTTATAGCTAACAACACTGTCGAGCTGGAGACCCTGATGTTAGATAGGAGAGTGTGGAGGGCAGAGGCTCAGGAGTACAACGTTGGTGTTGGCTATATAGATCACATAATGAGCATTCATAAGAAGGACCAATTATATGAAGATAATTCTGTCGAAGTGCTCCTTGAAGGGTTCAATTCGACATGACGCAACCTACAGCTTTTCCTCCCCGGGTGGGAGGGGCTGGAAGGGGCGCCACTGCTTGTGATTGGGTGAGATCAGTGGGGTATAGGGAGCCGTGTTCATTGTAGAGGGGGGGGACGAGGATTTACTATTCTGTGTCTATTGGCTTTCAACTCGGATGGCACTGAGCCGACTCAAGCCAACTTGAGCCACAAGCTAAAGCGAGCGAGTTGCCCTGTCGAACGTTGCACGCCTCTATCGTGGTCTAAAACTATAGGGCGAAAGTCCCGCCCACCCGGGGAGGAAAAGCAAAAACAACTTCAATTCCAGCTACTTTCGACCATCCATATACTGTATATATACCAAACCAAAACATACGTTTTATAGAGTTCAGTTAAAATGTGTGATGTGATTTATTCTCCATTGTTCGGCGTTGGTGAAGAGCAATGGTTCTCAACCTGTGGTCCGGGGACCACCAGTGGTCCTTAAGGGGGTTCCAGCCCAGGTGGTCCCCCAGCTAAATGATGGAGAGTTGCTAACCAAATGAACCTTTATAGATCTTTAACTCTTGAGAGCGTAAAATGTAAAATTATTGTTAAACATCTACATTAGTGAATTTACAATAAGTCTACACAATTAGACTTTCTAGATGTAGAAGATTTTTTCTACTTTGATCAACGTTTGCCTGTTATCTCTCCTATGGTGCCAACATCAACACAGCATGGAAATGTGCACAAAATCTTATCCAACGACAACAGAATATTCTTTAGCGTCGGGTCTGAGAGGCTAAATGTCATCAAATGGTGGTCTGTGGCTCAAACGCCGAATGGATAATGGACCTGGTTCTGAACAGGGTTGAATGAATATTGGACCTTGTTCTGAACAGGGTTGAATGAATATTGGACCTTGTTCTGAACAGGGTTGAATGGATAATGGACCTTGTTCTGAACAGGGTTGAATGAATATTGGACCTTGTTCTGAACAGGGTTGAATGAATATTGGACCTTGTTCTGAACAGGGTTGAATGAATAATGGACCTTGTTCTGAACAGGGGTGAATGAATAATGGACCTTGTTCTGAACAGGGTTGAATGAATAATGGACCTTGTTCTGAACAGGGTTGAATGAATATTGGACCTTGTTCTGAACAGGGTTGAATGAATATTGGACCTTGTTCTGAACAGGGTTGAATGAATATTGGACCTTGTTCTGAACAGGGTTGAATGAATAATGGACCTTGTTCTGAACAGGGGTGAATGAATAATGGACCTTGTTCTGAACAGGGGTGAATGAATAATGGACCTTGTTCTGAACAGGGTTGAATGAATATTGGACCTTGTTCTGAACAGGGTTGAATAGATAATGGACCTTGTTCTGAACAGGGTTGAATGGATAATGGACCTTGTTCTGAACAGGGTTGAATGAATATTGGACCTTGTTCTGAACAGGGTTGAATGAATATTGGACCTTGTTCTGAACAGGGGTGAATGGATAATGGACCTGGTTCTGAACAGGGGTGAATGGATAATGGACCTTGTTCTGAACAGGGGTGAATGGATAATGGACCTTGTTCTGAACAGGGTTGAATGGATAATGGACCTTGTTCTGAACAGGGGTGAATGGATAATGGACCTTGTTCTGAACAGGGTTGAATGGATAATGGACCTGGTTCTGAACAGGGTTGAATGGATAATGGACCTTGTTCTGAACAGGGTTGAATGGATAATGGACCTTGTTCTGAACAGGGTTGAATGAATATTGGACCTTGTTCTGAACAGGGGTGAATGGATAATGGACCTTGTTCTGAACAGGGGTGAATGGATAATGGACCTGGTTCTGAACAGGGTGAATGGATAATGGACCTGGTTCTGAACAGGGTTGAATGGATAATGGACCTTGTTCTGAACAGGGTTGAATGGATAATGGACCTTGTTCTGAACAGGGTTGAATGGATAATGGACCTTGTTCTGAACAGGGTTGAATGGATAATGGACCTTGTTCTGAACAGGGTTGAATGGATAATGGACCTTGTTCTGAACAGGGGTGAATGGATAATGGACCTTGTTCTGAACAGGGGTGAATGGATAATGGACCTTGTTCTGAACAGGGTTGAATGGATAATGGACCTTGTTCTGAACAGGGTGAATGGATAATGGACCTTGTTCTGAACAGGGGTGAATGGATAATGGACCTTGTTCTGAACAGGGGTGAATGGATAATGGACCTGGTTCTGAACAGGGTGAATGGATAATGGACCTGGTTCTGAACAGGGTTGAATGGATAATGGACCTTGTTCTGAACAGGGTTGAATGGATAATGGACCTTGTTCTGAACAGGGTTGAATGAATAATGGACCTTGTTCTGAACAGGGTTGAATGGATAATGGACCTTGTTCTGAACAGGGTTGAATGGATATTGGACCTTGTTCTGAACAGGGTTGAATAGATAATGGACCTTGTTCTGAACAGGGTTGAATGAATATTGGACCTTGTTCTGAACAGGGTTGAATGAATATTGGACCTTGTTCTGAACAGGGGTGAATGAATATTGGACCTTGTTCTGAACAGGGGTGAATGAATATTGGACCTTGTTCTGAACAGGGGTGAATGGATAATGGACCTTGTTCTGAACAGGGTTGAATGGATAATGGACCTTGTTCTGAACAGGGTTGAATGAATATTGGACCTTGTTCTGAACAGGGTTGAATGAATATTGGACCTTGTTCTGAACAGGGTTGAATGGATAATGGACCTGGTTCTGAACAGGGTGAATGGATAATGGACCTGGTTCTGAACAGGGGTGAATGGATAATGGACCTGGTTCTGAACAGGGTGAATGGATAATGGACCTGGTTCTGAACAGGGTGAATGGATAATGGACCTGGTTCTGAACAGGGTGAATGGATAATGGACCTTGTTCTGAACAGGGGTGAAGAACTAAGGGGACTCACCTGGACCTCTCCAGTGCAGAACCTCGTCCTCTTGCTCCAGCTCCTCCTCCTCCCTTCCAGCGCTGTGCCTCGGACCCTCCTCTTCCTCCTCCTCCTCGTCCTCCTCTTCCTCCTCCATGTCTTCTGCGTCAGAGGCCCCCGGGCCCCCAGGGGGGTCCGGGGGGTCTGCGTGCGTGGTCTGCGTGCGTGGCTCTGGACAGACGAGGATGAGCAATACATAAGCAGGGATAACTGTAAACACTATGTAAGTGGGCAAAAGATTATCCATTCACTCAAATATCGTGATTTTTAATGCCACAAAAGTTTATTCGTTTGTTCGTTCGTCCGTTCATTCATTCATTCATTCATTAATTCATTCATGTAAAAAAGACTGACTGAATAGTCAACTTGTCGTGGTTTATCTCGTTTTATAATTGTCACAATCGCCACAATCGTTGAATCACAGAATCGCAATAATTAAGAATCTCAATATAAATCAAATTGTCATGCTATAGGTATCGATATCGTATCGAATCGGGAGGTATAAGTGAACCGCCCCACCCCTACTAAACACGTTGGTGTAATGGCCACGAGCATAGAAGGAATTCATCAGTGACTCTTTTCTTGTGTGTGTGTGTGTGTGTGTGTGTGTGTGTGTGTGTGTGTCTGCGTGTGCAATCGCACAGCATGATGTGGGAACACGTGGGGTAGATGTTTGCGTGCGTGCGTGCGTGCGTGGGGCCGTGGCCGTTCCTGTCTGTTGATCAAAGACTGTGGTGAAAACGCTCCCCAGCCTGGGCTGTGTAACACAACACCTCCAGCAGCCAGAGATGGACCCTTTGATTCTCCTCGACAACGCCGGAGAACAAAGACTCGTCGGAGACAATGTCCCAACTCTCTCTCTTTGTATGTGTTGTCCCTCGTTCTGTTTCTTTTTTTTTCTTTCTTTTGGTCCGTCCGTCTGTCCGTCTCATTCACTCGCTCTCCTTTAAGCGACACCTGCTCCTCTGTGTGTCTGTCCGTTGGTCTGTGTGTGTGTGTGTGTGTGTGTGTGTGTGTGCGTGTCTCTCTCTCCCAGTCTTTGTCTGTGTCTGTGTCTCCGTCCTAATCTCCGCATCTCGTCCCTCCTCTCATCTACTCCTGTCACCTTCAACAAAGACAGAGCCGGGCTGTGTTCTCTCCCTCTAATCAGTGGCATCGATATCACTGGCATTGATCAGGATGATTACAGAACCTCCTGCTTGCCTGATCAAAGAGATCTGTGTGTGTGTGTGTGTGTGTGTGTGTGTGTGTGTGCGTGTGTGTGTGTGTGCGTGCGTGCGTGTGCGCGCGTGCGTGCATGGACCTATTTGTTACGTTATGTTTGTGTGTCTGTGTGTTGTCCATGATATATGATGTGTGCGTGCGTGTGCCTTTGTGAGTGCGTGCGCTGCTGTAGGTATAGGTGTGTCTGTGCACGTGGGTGTGTCTGTGTGTGTGGGCATAATGAGAATAAATACGTGTAGATTGCGCGTGGACCTGTGCGTCTGTCTGTGCGCGCGTGTGTGTCTGTGTGTGGACCTGTGCGTCTGTCTGTGCGCGCGTGCCGACGTGGACTCTGAACTTTGTGTCTCTCTGTGGCCCGTCGATATCGGCCCCGGTTCATCATCCCTGATGAGTCTGTCCATTAGTGTGACTAATGATAAGTTGGATCAGATTAATAGTTACATCACAGGAACTCCGTATCTCCACCCAGGATCTCTGTCGTGTCGTCCTGCAGTTAACCTCACGTCACAATCTCAGCCATCTGGGCAAGGGTTGGGGAGTTACTGACAACATGGAACTGGCTTACAGGAGAATAAGGGTTGAAGCCCTACACAGAGCATTATCTCTGTTTATGCTGTTGTTTAAACCGGCTAAAGCCTCTATTTCAGGAGGTCGTCGCCACGCGTGCAAAATGAGTGGACGATGATGTTGTAGCAGAAACATAATTTATATGAGATCGAAAGAGACGGCTTGAGTTTGAGCGAGGAAAAGTGAGAGAGCGGCGCTGTTGGGGTCCTGTGAAAAACAAAGCAGTCTTTACAAGCCAGTATATTTGGCTATAACACTTATTCCATTTGATTGCTGGATTCCTATATTATGCCATATTAGTCTGTCATACATATTCTGTACAGAGAACACCTGGAAATCCAGGAATTGAAACACAACATATTGCTTGACATGGAGAGCAGCGACGGAAAGACAGCATACGTACAGTACGTCACGCTCGGCGAGCTTGAAGATCAGATATCATTTCTATAGGTCGTGCAAATATGGTTAGAACGCGACCCCTATATATGGCACTGTCTGGCAGGGTTAGTCGGTTCGTACCGTCAAAAAATAGGTACAATGCATGTATGCATATGTGTTGAAGTTATTACTCTGTTTTTCCTATAGTACATTAGCCTCTATAAGTTGTCAGTGTCCATTAACGTTGTCCTGTTGCTATCCTATAGGCCTGTCATTCCCACGGGTACCATCTGCTAACAATGGCCGCTAACAATTCATTGCGTGTATAAAAAGGCCTCCTTGGATAAAAGTGTCCCCAAACTGGCATACCGTATATATGTTTGATATATTATAGGCATTTTCTTCCCTCCCCACATACAGTAGTTGTTCTTCCACCACTTCCTTTCAAACCTCTCTTTCTCTCCATTCTAGTCACTTTCTCTATAATACTTGTTCCAGGCCTCCCACAATAGCACTGAGGAACAAAGGTCCAATCAATGCCCTCCACCTACCAACTTCTCTCTGGGCTCTACTTCCTTCTCTCGCCATCGCCTGACTCTCTCTCTCTCTCTCTCTCTCTCTCTCTCTCTCTCTCTCTCTCTCTCCCCCGTCCCCAAATCCCGCCCCGCCGCCATCATCACCCCACCTCCCCGATAACACCTCAGCTGTGTGCACAAAGGCCGTGTTTACCCTTGCATTCCCGCTTCGATAAACAGCGATAACGCCCGATCAATACCAGCCATAAACGTCGCGGGACCACGTGACGCCCTCACACTCGCTGTTATTAATGTAACAGTTAAGAGATCGCATCTGCATCGTCAAATAAATCAACACACACAGTGCGCGGCGCGTGAACACACACACACACACACACACACACACACACACACACACACACACACACACACACAGACAGAGAACCTGACACAATTATCCCATGTGCACACACCATCCATCTTTACATCATATCTACCCATCAACCTCTCTCACACACACACACACGCACAGTCACACACACACACATCTCAAAAGGGTACACAGTAACATACTGTGGGCACACTAAAGCGCACACACACACACGTCTCACACACACGCACACACACACACACACACACACACACACACACACACACACACACACACACACACACCCCTCCCTGCCCTAAACAGTGCCATTATTTTCAGCTATAAATCACATTGAATGGCACATTGATTTTATCCTGCAGGGGCTGAGGCGAGGGAGGGAAGGTGGAGACACAGTTATTGCGTTTAATATTATCAATATTATCTCCCGTATCATCTCAGACAGGGAGGCAGGTATCAGGAGGAGTAGACAGACACTTTTCTGCCGCCCCCCCTCCCCCTCCCCCCTCCTCCTCCTCCTCCTCCTCCTCCCCACGGTGAGACAGTCTCCATCAATCTGATAAGCAGAACTTCCCCTGTCACACCTGCAGGGCAAAGTCACCCAACAATCTCCACTCCTAACTTCTACAGGCCGTCTGTGTGGTTTTAGCTTACTCTTTACCCTATACCTTGATTTCTGCATCGTTCCCCCCCCCCCCCCCTCTATACGGACGTTCCAACAGTGGTCCGCTAACTAGGCAGCTGAGAAGTTGTAATGTCAGTGGCGTGCAGAGATAGACACTAGGGGGTGCTAGAGAACCCCCTGCCCTTTTCCCTCTGGACAAATGTGCCCTTTTGGGGAAAAAAAATAATAAGATATATATATATTTTTGTTCAATGTACACTGTACAGTATGTGGACCATGGTGACATTGATCAATTCTTGATGAAAAGCTTCTAATATATTATTTAGGCACCGAAATCTATACATCTCACACTATTAAGGCAACCGGCCGGTTCCACGCGCTGCACAAGGTGCCCTTTTTTTCCCCACTTGAGCACCTGCCCCTCTAAATGTCTGTGCACGCCACTGTGTAATGTATTATTATGTGTTATTTGGGGAGGGGGCAAAGGCCCCTATTGTTTTTCTACCGTTTTTTTCTTCCACTGCAACCTTTTCTAGTTCTGGCAGTTCTGTGCTGCATGTCGCTTTTAACGAAACTCGGCAATATGGTAGAGGCTCATGGGAAACGGTCGGGAACTGAAGCTCACAGTCAATCGTCAAACGGAGAGACTTTTAGATCTCCCACTTATACGATTGTATGTGATCCACTCGATTCACTCCTGACCAATGATGTCGGAGTTAACCACTCAAGGTAGGTAGGTAAAATGTAAAAAAATCACACCCGTGTGAAGTGAGGGGCGCTAATATATTAAAGTCTAACTCATGTTGATTAGGTGATGTAATGGTGATGTAAAACAAACGGTGCAAACACAAACATTAAACGCCATTAACAATAAAGAGACAACATGACGTAATGAGTTACAAAATGTATGTTTTCCCTTCATTGTCAATGGCGTTCATTAAACAAACATTGAACTAAAAACAAACATTAAACCTGTATATCCCATTCTGACCGGGCACCCATTTTGGTGTTAGCATCATGTCGTGCTTTACCTATTGAAAAATAGCAGATCTACAAGCTCATATCGCGCCACCGAGTGGCGCGATACGAGCTTGTAGGTCTGCTATTTTAGAAAAATCGAAGAACGACTGACATTTTTAAAATCTGATCTCAGGTCAGAATGGGTTCATCAGACCAGTGTGTGTCCAGTGGAAACCTCGTTATGAATCTGATCTCAGGTCAGAATGGGCTAAGGTATGCACGCCTCAAGTTAGGTCAAAAATAAGTGGTATGCATGTATGGTATGCATGTCCCGAATTGGCCATCGATGGTGACGTACAGTAACTAAGATATGTCTCATATCTTGGTTACGCCCCATCACTGATATGTCTCAGTGATAGGCGGGTGAGGGGTACTGTGATCGCTGCAGTGCAATTGGCGTGCTCCAAGGTTGGTATAATATAATGTCAATGCCTATAAGTAGCCTATTATGATAAGATCAGTAGGGGGCATGTAAAACTATACTCACTTCCGGTTTTTTTTTCCATCGCACCGGAACTGGAGTTCCAGGTGCTCTATAGCGGAACAGAGTTGTGAAGTGTGTGATCAATGATATCGGCGGCGAATGAGTTTTAACAAGCCCAATTAGGAGAGAGAAAGAAAATAAACTTTATTGTACCGCCCGCGGCAAAGAAAGCACAACGAATGAGAAGAATGTGACACACCTGCACTACGCAGTGAGACTTACTGAATCAGATGACAATCCCGCATCAACCTGGGCCAATGGTGAACCTGAGTGCTGTGTTTCTCCCTCCCTCCCCCTCCCCCTCCCTCTCTCTCCGAGTGTCAACCTATTGTATCAGTGTGTGAACTAATATATTTGCTCTCTCTATCGCATTGGGGGAGGTGTGTGTGTGTGTGTGTGTGTGTGTGTGTGTGTTTGTGTGTGTGTGTGTGCGCGGGGTAGAGGTTTATAGAGGGGAGAACAACAGAGAGTGCTTGGTTGGTCCGGTTACTGGGAGAATGCCTTTTTTTCCCTCTCTAAAGTTATCGGTGTGGTTATCACCCATGTTTTTCTCACACACACACACACACACACACACACACACACACACACACACACACACACACACACACACACACACACACACACACACACACACACACACACACACACACACACACACACACACACACACACACACACACACACACACACACACACACACACACACACACACACACACACACACACAGTAACACTCTCTCTCTCTCTCTCTCCCTCTCCCAGATGGTGGATAAGAGGCCCTGCCTTTATTAGCCAGCGCCGGCCCAGATAAAGACCTGGTATTGATCCCAGGTTGAAAGAGCAGCTTCGTCAAACACGGCTGATTTACAGAGAGCTGATAATGAGCAGCGCCGGGCAACCGAGGAACCCCGGGAAAAGAGAGAGAGAGAGAGAGGACAAGGGTGAGAGAGCATGCAGGACACACAGAGAGAGAGAGAGAGAGAGAGAGAGAGAGATAAGTCAATCAACAGCATGATCGGCAGTGGTGGAAAAAGTAATCAAATGTTTTACTTAAGTAAATGTGTCAATACTACATTATGCAATGTAGAATTACTCTGTTACAAGTAAAAGTACGGAATTATATATGTAGGCCTACTGGAGTAAAAGTACAAAAGTAGTCGGAGCAAAAGGTACCGGTATTTAACCCATTTAGGCCTGACGTCAAAAAAAAAAAAAAAAAGAAAACGTTCGCTCTGAAAGAATATATATACCTATTCTATTCAAAGATCTGTGCCGCATTTTGACGATTTTTCTAAAATAGCAGACCTACAAGTTCACAGCGCGCCACTCGGTGGCGCGCTGTGAGCTTGTAGATCTGCTATTTTTCAGTAGCTAAAGAATGCTTGAAACACCAAAAGGGGTTCCCAAAAAAGGGGTTGCCCAAAATGTGCATTATGGGTTTCATATGTACACAAATCTTTTGAAAATAGCAGATCTACAAGCTCATTGTGTATATATATATCGGCTATTTTCAAATGGCCAAAATGTATATAGGGCATAGTGGTTAATGTATCGTTTTGCTTTCCCGTCCGTCTTCACTGTGGCCATATCAATAACGGCACCAAAGCCAAAAACAAATCTTTAATGTTTCGTAATAATAATGTTAATGTTAATAATGTTTAATGTAATAATAATCAATCTATAAAGTAACTATAGTAACGTAAAGTTTTCAAATAAATGTAGTGGAGTAAAAGTACAACATTTGGATCCCGAGATGTAGTACGAATACCCCTAAAAACGGCACTTATAAGTACTTTACTTAAAGTAAATGTATATACTTTCCACCACTGACCATTGGCTTATATTCCGCCGTGAGGTGAGGTGAGGAGAAGCGAGGGGTGAAGAGAGACAAAGAGAGAGAGAGAGAGAGAGAGAGAAGAGACGTGAAAGAAACAGTTGGCTTGTCTGTTTATCTTCCAATTGCAATCAACATACAAACACTCACAATCACACACTGTCTCGCAGAACTCTGCCATCTTTACACACACACACACACACACACACACACACACACACACACACACACACACACACACACACACACACACACACACACACACACACACACACACACACACACACACACACACACACACACACAGAGACACACACGCGCGCCGGGTAATCTCTAATCTAGTCTCGATTAACACCTGACAGAATTTCCATGGGTTTATCTAACCCAGCCCAACCAGCAGACGCTTATCGCTTCCAGCCCCTAAATTTCACAAGAGCAGGAGGAATTTTTTTTAGATTAAAAAAAAAAGAAGGTATAGTGAAATCTTGAATAACTCAAAAGAATATGACTGAACACTCCACTATCACGCGGAACGAGAGGAGGGGCTCAGGATAAGACGGGGGGCGCGCGAGGGGGCAGATCCGCCGGAGCCAAGATTGAAGCGGTTGGATTGGGTTGGGGGGGGGGGGGGGGAGTTTGGCTTTAGACACAAAGACATGAGTTCTACATGTGGGGCAAGCTATACGGTACATCCACATATTCATAATCAAATGGTAAATGGACATGTTTAAAGGGCAAGACCACTTTTTTTGAGGTTTGGGTGGTGTAGCAACTCCAAATGTGGACAAGAAATAACAAATAACTGCTCCAGTGATTAGAAATTGATAATTCAAAATATGCTCCTCATTGACTTACATTGTAGCTAAAACAGCTCTCAAAGTCACTCTTTTAGTACGTAAACAAACACAAACAATGTTGATTCAGACAATATATAGAGCATCACCAAAACTCACGTGGTTTTATTTTTCCATAAAAATGTTAGATTCCTGTTGATTTGTCCATTTTATTGGGAAGAAAACCCGGACTGGATCCGTGGATCCGGATCCAGATCTTCAAATAGAGTTTTGGTGATGCTCTATATTGTCTGAATCAACATTGTTTGTGTTTGTTTACGTACTAAAAGAGTGACTTTGAGAGCTGTTTTAGCTACAATGTAAGTCAATGAGGAGCATATTTTGAATTATCAATTTCTAATCACTGGAGCATTTTTTTTTTTTTTTCTTGTCCACATTTGGAGTTGCATCATGGCAAAGTACACCACCCAAACCTCAAAAAAAGTGGTCTTACCCTTTAAATGGCGCATTTTTATATAGCGCCATTATCCAAGGCGCTTTACATAGAATGTGCATTACATTCACCCATTCACGCACACATTCATACACAGTTGGCGGCGGAAACCATGCAAGGCAACAACCTGCTCATCGGGGGCAATTAGGGGCTCAAGGACACTTCTACACTCACTCTGGGGGAGCCCGGGTTCGAACTGGTTCCCATCCGGCTCCAATCTACCCCTGACCCACTGCCGCCCACTAATCACTAATCACAGTCCACTATAGAAGGGGTCATCAATCAGTCCAATCAGTCGGCACACACACACACACACACACACACACACACACACACACACACACACACACACACACACACACACACACACACACACACACACACACACACACACACACACACACACACACACACACACACACACACACGGACAAATGTGTCCGTCCGTGGCAAAGACTTCTAAAAAATATCAGTCGTTCTTCGATTGTTTTCAATTTTTTTTAGCTATTTTTCAATAGCTAAAGCATAACATGATGCCAACACCAAAATGGGTTCCCGGTCAGAATGGGTTAATGCAACTAGTACTAGTGGTTCTCAAATGTTTTATTTGCAAGGAGTGTCTTAACTCTTGAGAGTGTACAAATGGAACCAAATGGATTACGGGGTCCATTTGGTTCCATTTGTACACTTTGCAGAGTTACAGACCTGTTCTGGTCATTCGGGGATAAGCTCTTTATGCGTTTCTGGCCTTATTATTGTCCACTAATTGTGCATGTCCAATTTTTATTTTGACAAAAATGTCCACCATAAGCCTGTAGGTGTACGTTTGAAACATTGTGGTGACAGAAACGACATGAAAACTCAATCTTGGTCTTGTCTGTTGATGGGTGACAATTTAAGGAGAGAATTCCAGGAATTATACAATACACAATACATCGGGTTACAACCCGACACACACATTCTCAGCAGCGACAATACCCAAATATAATTCTCCCACAGACAATAGCATCCAATTCAAGGTGGTGCTGGAAGGATTTCAATCAGAATTTTGCGCCATATAAACATATAACTATTTAGACTACCGGTACAGTGTAATCTGTGTTAATATATAGCCTACTAGCATGGAAACCAATACTGTCTTTCCACCTGCACTGGCTTTTCGTCAACGACTCAATGATGTAGTTTAGATACTGGGGGCTCTAGTTTCGATCATGCTAAGCTTATCCCTAAACATCTTTGCCTTTTTTACTATTTTGAAAAACATTTTTGAATAGTTAAAATACAAGCTCAAAATGTGTCGATGTAGATTGGATAGTTGAACTATTAAAAAGAAAATCAAAATGGTAAAAAAGGAAAAGAAGTTTAGGGATAAGGGGTTTAGCATGGACGAAAATATAGGGCTAGAAGTGTCATTTACTTGATGACCTAAATGGGTGTTGCAGCATATCTTTGTTTCCATGGTACTACTCCAAAGCCATAACCACTTGCCCAATTGTTTGACGGGGAAATGAGGAGGGCAATTATTGTTGTTTTGTGAGTCACTTTGATTAAGAGAACATGCTAAATGCCAGAATTATGTACCTTGTATGGATACCGGTAGATTGAATTTTAGAATGTAACTTTCACTTGGAACATGAAACAGGACCCAAACGCTGGATATCAGCCGGCTATGGTTTGCACAATTGTTTCCGCTGAGCAACCCTTCCCGGTACAGTTTTGTAAACTCTTCTACTTGGCTGACCTTATGGTGAGTTTCACATGGTGTTTGTGTACTTCCAGAGAACTGACATTTTCCAGGGGGAAATGTTTGCCGGAGGCTTTCCTTTTAAATAAACACACCTGCCAAGACATTGTACAACAAAGACTTGTTGTGGCCTTTAACCCATTTTGGGGACCACGTTTTGGCGTTAGCATTACGTTATGCTTTAGCTATTTAAAAATAGCAGATCTACAAGCTCGTAGCGCGCCACCGAGTGGCGCGCTACGAGCTTGTAGGTCTGCTATTTTTGGAGAAAAAAAAAGAACGACTGACATAGAAACATGGATTTTTCAGAAAACTGTCAGGATGTAGAATTTTTAATTTTTAGAATCTGATCTCAGGTCAGAATGGGTTAAAACCATAGACTGTAAAAAATATATGGACAAAGCGTTCCCCGGGTCTAACATGGACGTAAAATGAAGCCTGTTATTCCTGCACTGTAAGTCGCCATCTTTCTAGATCCGTTTGGGCCCAGCTGGCCATTGGCTGGCTCCGTTTTGGCCCAGCTGGCCATTGGCTGGCCCAGACACGAGGCGGGACTTCCCCCCTTCTTCTCCGTTTGTTTTTATTTTGACTCGAGTGGGAGGGGAATCCCGATCATAGACCGTAACGGTAGCCACGCCCCTCAGAACATGCGCGACTTTATGGTCATTTTTTTAATAAATGGGACCATAATTTTCCAAAAAGAATATTATGACATTAGAAATGAGACTTTAAACTAGTGTAGAAAGTATTCATGACCATGTTTATTAAGGTAATACAGTCTTGGTGAAGTTGGGCCCAAATACATGGACTTCTATGGGGCTATGGGTTTTTCTGGGTCCAATGACAGCGCCACAACAGGCCATTATATGAACTTTCAGGAGTTTCAGGCTTCACAAAATATCTGTCTGACTGCCCCCCTGGTTAAAACCCAGGGCTTAATTCTCTCCTCTTAGGAGGAAAAGACAAGTCGGAGGGGGACACATGAGATGTGGGACAATTTGGCTCGCATTCAATTGAAAACGTATATAAAGATAGCGAGAGAGATCGTCAGTAGAGAGAATTTTAGTAACTCTACATTGAGGCGGACGGAGGCGGACTTTAGCGGTCGCCTGGAGACCTGGAGACATTCACATGTTGACGAAGAGCGCGATCTAACTTAACCCATTCTGACCTGAGATCAGATTCTATAAAAACGTCTTCTACATCCTGACAGTTTTCTGAAAAAGCTATGTTTCTGTGTCAGTCGTTCTTCGATTTTTCAAATAAATAGCAGACCTACAAGCTCGTAGCGCGGCACTCGGTGGCGCGCTACGAGCTTGTAGATCTGCTATTTTTTTTTCAATAGCTAAAGCATATAACGTAATGCTAACACATGAGGAGTATACTCGTCAATGGGAATGTCAACCGATTGTATTTTCGATTGACGAGTATACACTTATCAATAACACACAGCTGGTTCCACCTCACCTTCGTTGTACAGAGCTGTGAACGACGGCGGGCTGGAGCTGTCGCATTCCGCCGAGTCCTCGGGATCCGAGGCTCCGCCCTCCTCTCCCGATAGGCTTATGTCGTCAGCGGTGTTTTCTTCACCGCCGTCTAGATCCCCGATGGAACCTTCAGGAAGAAATTAAAGAATGAACGTTAGCCGCCTGCGACTTATTTACATCAGCGAAATGTATGATGTTGCCTGTTTATCGCAGCTTCACGTGAAAGGTCTGGGTTGTTTAATGGGTCAAATTGGCCCATAATTCTGAAAGACAATAATAATATTTAGCCACACATGTATGTGTATGTGTGTGTGTTACTGCATCGTTGCCAATTCAAAGAGAAATAAATCCCTAATTGCTAATGAATGACTCTCTTTGACAAGGGATCAACAATATCACAATATAATGCTTTAGGGTTCCTGGATGAAAACAGGATTCAAATGTAATAGTCCTCCCCACAGAGCCCTGGCTGTAAATGCCGTAAATGGCCACAGAAACAACTAATAACTATATTGAAAATGTTCAACAAGCCACTTATTATAGGGGGAGAAAAATGCCATAAACAACGAGTGATAAATGACTGTTCTTTTATAATATGACTCATTCAAACATGGTCTCAACAATTTGGTACGCTGAATGGTATAATCTGGAAGATTAATAGCAAAAGCCAAGGGGGAACTTGACAGGCAAATTACAATATACCTAAAATTGTAGTTAAAGGAGTGATTATCTCAGGGCTGATACGTATCAATTACAGTTTTATAATCCCCACTGACCACAGTAATTATACAGTACTTTTGATCTATTTTAGCCCGTTTGAAGATAACATCATTTTTAAATCCTAGAGCGAGTTAATGACTTTTTAAAAACTGGTTAAAATGACAAGACAAACGCATAATTAGCCTTTAAGTAAAATTGGTAAAAAAAAAAAAAAAAAAAACTGTCCCAGTGCTTCAGTCCTGACAATATTATAATTAAACCCGACAATAATAAATAAAATCAAATAAATTATAAACTCAAATAACCTGAACCGTTGTATGGTTAAAGACAATATGAATACATGTAACCAAGAGAAGGATATAGTTTTTATTGTTTTCCCCTTATCTCAATACAGTTGTATTTCAGAGTCACGCCTGCCATATGAAACCTCAATAATTACAAAATCCTGAATCCATTATGTTCATTTGCATTGGATGACACGGTTCATTCTGG
This sequence comes from Protomyctophum parallelum, assembly GCF_964188405.1. NCBI lineage: Eukaryota > Metazoa > Chordata > Actinopteri > Myctophiformes > Myctophidae > Protomyctophum > Protomyctophum parallelum. The sequence continues at coordinate 8,885,271 of NC_139700.1, forward strand.
AGACACTCCCATGGGGATACAGTGATGGACTTATTCAATCAGGGTAACTATTTCATTTTTTAAAGAGGATTAGGGCCAACTAGGAGTGAGACAGTAATGGTTAACCCATTTTGGGCGAGAACGCCTTTTGTTGTTTTATGTTATACTTTAGCTATTGAAAAATAGCAGATGTACGAGCTTGTAGGTCTGCTATTTTTGAAAAATCGTGAAAATGTGGTGCAAAGCTTTGAATATACTCTTTCAGAGCGAACGTTTTTAACTAAAATCTTTGCTTCTGGGAGGTGGTCCCTGAAACAACACATTTTCAGATGGGGGTCGGCGGCCAATTACATATATTTTTGGGGGTCCTTGACATGAAATAGTTTGAGAACCACTGACATAGAAACATGAGGTTTTACAGAAAACTGTCAGGATTCAGAAGACATTCTTTTTTATTTCAACGTCAGGCCAAAATGGGTTAATGTGGCCACAGATCGCCACCAGAGAAAACAACCCACGTACATAATGAGACAACCCACCGGAAAGGTCGAGGAGGGTGGGAAGGACATATCATTCATTTCTAAACAACTAAAATCTACGTGAAATTAACACTGGGACTAAAACAAGGATTTTTTTTTAATTTTCTTTTTTTTACGCCTTTCTCCCTCAACTCAGGACAGGTTGTAAATTAATTTCCATTAGGATATGATGAATAGGGAGGGATTGCTAAAGCCGTGACTAGGGGCGTATATATTTACAATGCTTAGAACAAAGACGCCTATAATCTATACAAAGCACACGACAATACCCGTGAATAAAGAACCTTGTTCGAAAATGGGAGAGGCAATTTTTCTAATTCTGTTAATTTCACTTGCAAAGCAATTAAAAGCAGGCAGAGATAATGCTTGGAAACAATCGCTGGCTGACAAAGTGTTTCTCTCTTTGTAAATGAAACATCTTTAGGCTAATTTCAACTTCCACGCCTGCATGGTTCACTCTAATTTCAGATAAAATTAACATAGCTAGATTTGGACCTTAATAATACAAAAAAGTACAGAAGATCGATCCAGTACACAATATTTTTAGAATTAGGTCTGTGTCGCACTGAGCATTGCTAGATCTAATTTTCCAGTATCTACGAGGACATTTTCATACAATTAATTTTCCTTTAATCATAATTGTACAAAGGGGACTTCTCTGTATAAAATTCCAATTATATTTCGTGTTTAAAATGTAAGTTTGAATTATGATTTCTCTGCTCATCATTACTGTTCTGGTTTAACCAATTTTGGGCGGGAACCCCTTTTGGTGTTAGCATTGTGTTATGCTTTAGCTATTGAAAAACAGCAGATCTACAAGCTCATAGCGCGCCACCGAGTGGCGAGCTACAAGCTTGTAGATCTGCTAAAAAAATTAATAATCGAAGAACGACTGACATAGAAACATAGCTTTTTCAGAAAACTGTCAGGATGTAGAAGACATTTTTAGAATCTGATCCCAGGTCAGAATGGTTTAATGAATCAATCGCCACATCGCTGCTTTCAGAGACATCAAATGGTGCGGAAACAGTTCCGGCTCCTCCAGCCTCTCTCTCTCTCTCTCTCTCTCTCTCTCTCTCTCTCTCCTCTTTTATCCAAGGAGAAATAAGTCTGTGGCTGCCTTCCTTCCCTTCTCTCTCTCTCTCAGTCTCTTTCCAGGATATAGTTGACAGAAAGGATTGCAGCGAAAGGGGGCTATGTGTGATAACTACGGCACGTTCTACTTCATTTACCCTTTTTAAAAGTTACCACCAGATTAATTGTACCATGGGCTCCCTTCTCTGTGTGATATCCATAAGGAAACTGGACTGAACTAATTCAAAAGATGGGAGGAAATAATTGAAGACGCAGACCTACATTTATGTAGGTCTTGCGTGAGGCACACGTGCTCTGACGGTGTGAATCAAGGCCTTTTCCTGCACCTACAAAGTTTGTGTATGTGTGCATGTGTGCATGTGCGCGTGCATTTACAACGTAAATTATTTATAGTATTTGTTTATCTTACACAATTTTGGCTTCCAGCTCATAAAACCCACAGATTTTCTAAAAATTAGAATACTTGTGTGAATGAATGAGCATGAAGGTTTTAATCTGAATGCCACATTAAGAAATGAATCAAAATATTAAAAGGTACAGAAATGTCAATCTTCAATCCCTTTGCCTTCATCACTGCCTCGATACGCCGTGGCATTGAGGCAATCAGCCTTTTATTTGGCATTGTTCAGGAGTTATGGATCCCAGGTTTCCTTGATGCTTTCTATCAGTGTTTCTTTGTTTTTTGGGTCTGGTGCCGCTCATTTTCCTCTTGACAATAACCCATAGATTCTCAATGGGGTTTAGGTCCGGCGAGTTGGCTGGCACTGTGATGGCATGGGCATCAAACCAGGTTGTGGTGCTTGACGGTATATGGGCAGGGGGCCAGGGAATCATGTCCTCTTAAACATTCTGGTATACTGTTGCGGTGACCCATGGATTTGTGTTTACCAACACCTGCACTGGACCCAAATCATGACTGACTGTGGATACTTCACACTGGACCTCAAGTGGCTCAGATTCTGTTCCTTGCACGTGTCTTCCTCCAAACCCTTGGACCTTGATTCCCAAACGAAATGCACACTTTACTGGGCTTCCATAACTACGGGCAATGCCACAGCAGGCCGATTGTGTATCGCGGCAGTGATGAAGGCAAAGTATTGAAGATTGACATTTCTGTTTTGAAAGTACCATATTTTGATTGATTTGATGATCCTTTTTTTTTTTAATATATATTTTTTATCCCACGATTTTGTAACCCATTTTTCACCCCTGTGTCAATCATCTAATGTGATCCTGGGCTCTACACACCCTCCACCAACCTATAGTCCCCATATATGGGGGACAAGGGGAGAGCAACGGACTTGAACTCATGCTTCCTTCATGCCTGAGTGTCCAAGTTGCTCCTTTACACCTGACAGGGGGGAGTTTCCCTGGTTGGACGTAGCGCGTGGAAGGAACACGTTATTCTAACCAGTTCCTTTCCCCTCCATCAGGCGCCCCGGCTGGCCAGGGGGAGGCAGTTTAGTGACCAGGATTACTGCATGTTTTTGTGAGGGTACCTACCCTAGGGGACACGGGGAGAACATGCAAACTCCACACAGAAAGGCCCTTTCGCCAACCCCGCCTTCGGGTATGGGCATTGATGACGCGGAGGAGGAAACACGCCGCCAGCGCCCACAGCGCCCCGAGCAGGAATAGAACCCAGGACCTTCTAGCTGTGAGGCGACAGCACTACCAACTGTGCCACCGTGCCCCGATCCTAATTTCGTTATGAGGCATTCAGATTAAAACATTCATGCTCTGAGGAGTAAATGGTGATTTCTTCACAGTATTCAATTTTTTTGAAATTCTGTTTTAGTGGGTTTTTATGAGTTTTATGAGAATTGTGTAAAGATAAACAAATAAATACTTTTACATTCACAAATTTACGTTGTGTGCACTTTATTTTTATTTTTTATAGAGGGATAGGTATACAGTATAGGCCAGGACTGTACAGGTCAGGAAATGGCGAGAGAGAGATGGGGGAGTGACACGCAGTAAAGGCCGGGTCGGGATCGGGAGTCGAACCCGCAGCACACTGCCAGACTGGGTTACCAGCCAAGGTGCCCAGATGGCTATACGGCAGCCGCCAGGGTTAAGTTAAGGGGCAAGTTAAACTTTTTGAATGGAATTATGGAAATAAACCAACTTTTCCATGATATTCACATTTTTTGGAAAGGTGCTGTGGTCGGTGGATACCTCGTATGTCCAAAACAGTTCTCTTTTTAGTTAATTTCAAATTAAATAAAAATAAAACAAACAATACAGATACAAGCTCACAACACGCGACAAGTAGGGCATTGATTTACGAAAAAGCGTAAAACAATATGGAGATTTAATACATTTCTGCCTGGCAGACATGTAGCTCACACGAGGCTTCACGCTCAGTCCTTCAAAGTGGTATGACAATATGAAAAGGTAGCAGATATCTGCCATCAATGAAAGTGCCACTAAAAAAAGCCATATATACGACTTGAGAAGAGACAAAAAGGAAGGAAAACAACGAGAGGAAAAAGATGATTTAGTAGTTAGTGGTGAAACTGAAGCCGTTTTGTCTAGAGGAGAGGAGAGGACTGAGAGGAGAGGAGAGGAGAGGAGAGGACTGGAGAGGAGAGGAGAGGAGAGGAGAGGAGAGGAGAGGAGAGGAGAGGAGAGGAGAGGAGAGGAGAGGAGAGGAGAGGAGAGGAGAGGAGAGGAGAGGAGAGGAGAGGACTGAGAGGAGAGGAGAGGAGAGGAGAGGAGGGGAGGGGAGGGGAGGGGAGGGGAGGGGAGGGGAGGGGAGGGGAGAGGAGAGGAGAGGAGAGGAGAGGAGAGGAGAGGAGAGGAGAGGAGAGGAGAGGAGAGGAGAGGAGAGGAGAGGAGAGGAGAGGAGAGGAGAGGAGGCAGAACAAAGTGTCAGAGCTGATGAAGGCACCACCAGATAGATACTGTTTTATTAACTCGCTGCGTCCACATCAAACCTGCACTAAGCAGCGTGCTGATTAGACACGGAGACAACACATCAAACCTGCATGCTCAACATGACTGATTAAACACACGCAAGCTGCTCCGCTCTCATGCTAATAACTCGTTACTAGAAAAAAAAGAAAAGGGAGAGAGGAGAGAGAAAGAAAAAAAAAAGCACACACTTCTATCAGACAACAATCAGACTTGAGAGAGAAAAGAAAATCCTTAAAAGGGGTATATTTAGACAGAGCAAATAAAGAGAGGGGGGACAGAGAGGAGAGGAGAGGCTCTTTGGTATAGACGCTCTTGAAGGAGTAACGAAGCTACCTGACACGGAGTCACGCACTGGAGAGGAGCCACTTATTATTCACAGGAAAGAGAAAGAACCGCCGATGATTGAGTACTTTTTCAACTTTGTGTCACTTGACATGCTGGGGCACTTAACACGGTTCAGCTTCTACCGTTGGAAGATATATAAATATATATATATACAGTTTATACACACGTGCAGTGTGTGACGCACGCACGCACGCACAAATATATTGGTTTCTGCAAAACGCCCACACAACGCGTTGGGGCCAGAGCGGTCTGCATTAAATGTGAATTCATGCGACTGTGGATAAAATAATCAGGATAATAAAAGGCGAACATTAAAATAAATAAAAACTAGCATCTGTGTAAACATCCTTTAATGTTTGTTTAGAGCACTTTCCCAGCCAATATGGACTTTAATGTTTGTGTAAGGGCAGTTATGATGTAAATCGTTTTCCAGCAAAGTCTATAGATTTAATGTTTGTTTAGGGCACTAAATGACGACGGAAGACGTCGTGTGGCCGATATACAGTGGGCGCCCCTCACTTCACACAAGTGTGATCATTACAATACTGCACTATCGTTTTGGGGGTTGTTTGGGTCTTCAAAGCGTGAGTGGTAATGCCTTCTAACTAGATTTCCAAGTACTAGATTCTGACTATCCATAAACGAGTGGAGGCACACACACACATTGTAAAGAAACATTTGAGACTTGCTCTGCCAAAATGAAACATCCTGCAGCAATATGACATGTTTCACCATGCTGACATGATCAGACTGCAAAGCCAGGCCAGGAGTGAGCTAACGACTGGACAACCATCCTTTTGAAGGGACATCTACATAGCTATAGCTGCCGTGACGATATCTCACTGACTACAATATCAGTTATGCTTAATTGTTTATTCTACTTCTTTTTTGAGGGGCGCTAGCCCCTCCTATATTCAGCTATTAGTGTAGATTTCCGTCCTACACAAACACTAAATTCCCGTTGACAATGAATGGAATAGAATTTATGTCATACTAGAACGGTGCCCGTGGGGCCTCTACAGCGGATGCCCGTTGGGCACTGGCCTACTTGGAACGATGCAAGTTGGAAATGAATGCCCCCACCCAGATATTATGTCTGTCTCCCTTTTATGCCCATATATGGAGTTATTTGTAAGGCATGCCCAAATATATGGAGTAAATGAAGCCAGCTTGTGGAGTTCTGTGACAGGCATGCTCAAATATGGAGTGTTGTGAGCAGGTCAGAACAGGCCAGCCAGATGATGTGACTTCCTCCTGCATCAGAGACCCATCATTATATCATCATCATCATACTATAATTAACCAAATGTCTGTCCGTGTGTGTGTGTGTGTGTGTGTGTGTGTGTGTGTGTGTCTGTCAGAAACAGTGCCGTAACTCCTTACTGCCTGCACCAATCACTCCCACAGGCATTGACCATATGCATATGGAGGGCGTAACGAAGCCCTTTTTTCGATTTGACACATTAATGATTATTAATTTATTTATTAGTCAATTACAAACGCACCCGGGCGCAGTACCCTTCACGGCCACAAGGGGGGTGAAATATCTCACAACGGGTAAGGACTAGTAGTAATAATTTACAATTTGTAGTGTTCCAGTGCGGTAAATAGGAAACAATATCGTTTTCTTTATCACACGCTCTATGCAGGATATTATCCCGACATAGCGCTCCCTCAAGGTTTCTAAAAGGAGAAACCTCCCATGCGATACAAAGTCCTTGGTTCGCATCGGTTCTGACGCTGAAGACAGATCTGCTCCACTATGGGGAGAGCCGCGCAAAAAGAAGAAAACAGATCCCAAAAGAGGATTGTTGATAAGAGATAGGGTTGAAAAAGAAGCTGAAGGCCCAGGCCGTAGCGTAACGGTCTGGGCACCGGACTGGTGATCCAGTCGCGGTGTGCCGCGGGTTCGACTCCCGGACCCGACACGGCCTTTACCGCATGTCATCCCCCCATCTCTCTCCCGTTTCCTGTCAGCCTACTTTCTGTCCCTTAAAAAATCAATAAAAAAGGCGTAAGCCGCAAAAAAATATCTTAAAAAAAAAAAAAAAAAAGAAGCTGAAGAAAAGGGAGAGAGTTCCACCTGAGCTCATCCCCATAGAAGACTTCATCGTTACGACCACAATGCCAGGATGAAACGAGGGTACGCTCTACACCCCTGCTCTCCTTTGAGGAGGCTGAGCGGCGAGCTTTGCTAGTTAAGGAGTGGTCGCGTTACAAACAGATGCAGCACATGACTGAAATGGACATGCTGTCGAGCTTGCTCTGGAAGCTCAGAGGGAGGCTCTGGATGAACTGAAGCTTGAGTCTGATGAGCTGTACCAGGAAGCTCTGAAGCCTGACCCCCTTCTTTTTCCATTTAGTCATGAGGGACCGGCAGCTACACGGCACCAAAGGCCAAGCACGAAGCACCTGATGGCAAATACAATGACATTACCAGAGTCTCCGCTCAATGACAGGGCTCCCATGGTCATGAAATTCCCGGAAATATTTTGAGGAACAAATAAAAAAAAAGGTAAACATTTTCTAATCCTGGAAAGGTTCTTACAGGTTTTTACATTACAAGCTCATAATGTGCTGCAGCGTGATCCTATGCCCTAGGACAGGTGGTATAGCAAAACTATAAGTTGGCACGAAGATTGTAATGGAATTCTATTCTCTATGCTTTATTTTTGCTACACTGCTTGTCTTTGGGCATTGCACATAGGAGTAATTAGAGACTCATTATTGTGCTGAATGATTGTTATATAGGTCTGGAAATTGGGTTAAATATTCTGAAAACGTGTTGGAAATTGTGAAAATGTGACGGGGATTATACGCTTCAATGAATCCTATATACTCTGATGGCCATAGTGGTCTCTGTACTATAGGCCCACCTTTTCCCCCTCTAGCTGAGAGTATGAAGCTCGTCTTGTCACACTCACAGATTTGCATCCGATGTGTGAATTCTTGACTCACTGAAATGCCGAATGACAAGTTGTTTTTCCACATTCATACAGCTGTATAAAATCATTTGTTTTTATTAAGTTTTTCTTAAATGTAACATTTCATGCAACAATAAAAGGCAGATTATTTTATGAGTCAAAAAAAAAGAAAAGAAAAAAAAAAACAGGCCAGCCAGCTCCATATATGGCCGTTGCAGGGCAGGGGCTCTGTCCAGAGCCCGGGGCGGAGGCCCCTTTTGGGGGCGGTTCTGTCCAGAGCCCGGGGCGGAGGCCCCTTTTGGGGGCGGTTCTGGTCAACCGTGGGTCCGACCGACTCGACACCAGGCACTGCACGGTGTGGAACGCGTGTGTGTCGAATTTGAAGCCGATGTGGGGCCGGTTCTCGAGTTACGTGGATTACACACACACAGACATACTGTACATACAGACAGAGACTTGGTGCATTTCAGCTTGTGGAATATCGTCCATTTTTTGACTCTGTCGTGCAACAAAGTATAAACAGGGCTTTACACAAACAACATTGGCATTCTAGAACAACTGGGAATGCCCAGGGAACGCTTTGGAACACACAGCGGAGCATCTTCATTCCAACAGGCCACCACAGCCATGCCTGGAAGAGAAACAGCAACAACTCGACACAAGACTGGAAAGCCAGAGCTAGAAATAAATATGCAGATGGAAGGGGACGGATAAGAATGTTCCAGCCCGCCAAACACCCGGAAGAGAGAGAGAGAGAGAGAGAGAGAACTCCTCCCTCGGCACAGAGAAAAGTGTCTGTCAGAGAGCCATCAGCAAAATCGTACGAAAAGGGGCGATTAGAATATTTATGATAATGAGCGATTACGATAGGACAATATGCCAATGATATTCATGAACACGGGGGGGGGGGGGGGGGGGGGGGGGGCATGGACGTGTTTTGAACGGGGGCCCACCACCCCAAATCCCACCGGCTGGATATACTGACATATATGATGACAGCAGGACACACCCAAACATCAAAACATCGGGGCCGGTACATGTGAAGGCAACAATATACGCCCATGACCCATGTATGTTCTCTGCTCCTGAAAACATCTCAGAAGCATCACTTTCTCCACCAGACAGACAATCTCCCCTCTGCTTTCTCCCCAACATCTTTTCAACAAAACAAAAAAAACATCATCCCTCATTTCTCTCTGCCACCTCTTTTCCCCTCTCTCTCTCTCTCTCTCTCTCTCTCTCTCTCCCTCCATCATTATCTCTCCATTCTGCCCCTCCTTAGCTGCACCCCTGTGTCTTGCACCCCCCCAATCTCTATTCCCCTCTGTCCATTCCGATATCCCTCTCTTTCCTTGCTCTATCACTGGCTTCTGTCCTTCCTCTCTCTCTCTCTCCGTCTCTCTCTCTCTCATTCCCTCTTTAATCCATTCTGCGCGGGAACCCCTTTCGGTGTTTTAAACATTGTTATAATTTAGCTTTTGAAAAATAGCAGATCTACAAGTTCGAACTTGTAGGTCTGCTATTTTTGAAAAATCGTGAAAATGTGGCACAAATCTTTGAATATATATTCTTTCAGAGTGAACATCTTTTTAACTCAAATCTTCGCTTCGGAGAGGTTCCTCCCGGAACAACACATTTTCAGATGGGGGGTCGGTGGCCATGCAATTACAGATCATTTTTGGGGGTCCTAGACATGAAATATTGAGCACCCACTGATACAGAAACATGAGGTTTTTCAGAAAATTGTCATTATTTAGTTTAGAAGACATTTTTTAAAATTGTCGACGTCAGGCCTAAATGGGTTAACTCCATCCATCTATCCCCTCCCTCCCTCCTCTCTCTTTCTGTGAAAAAGCAGTGTGACTGGGAGCGTCACTCTGCGAGGATAGCTGGGAGCCGTTGGCGGTTATCGGCTCCTGCAGACTCTCTCTGCCGGTCTGATCTGTCTCCTCTTCATTAAGCAAATACGCCGACGTGGAAATGAAAACATAATAGCTATTTGATTTCCAGCGAGATATTTTGCATATTGGTTCGGAGCTGATAGTGGAATTTCATCAAGTCGTTTTTTTTTCTTCCCCCTCTCTCTCTCTCTCTCTCTCTCTCTCTCTCTCTCTCTCTCTCTACCCCCAACCCGCCCTCGCCCGCCCCCCTCGCCCCCATCCCTCCGTGCTTTAAAAACTGAATTACTGAGCTGGGCTACAGCTTCAGCAGGATTTCTTTACATTGCTGGGAAGAGCAAAAGGGGAAAAAAAGAGGGAAAAGGGGAGAGAGAGTGGGTGAGAGAGAGAGAGAGAGAGAGAGAGAGAGAGAGAGAGAGGGAGGGAGAGAAATCTAGTTCCCCAGGAAGAGTACTTAAACGATTAAATATCCCCCATTCCCTTTTTTCTCCATTTTTTTGATAACACAAGGAAGAAAATTTAAAGAATTCACAGTGCTTTAGGTTGACTATACTAATCAGAGATAGGAGGGAGAAAATTAACTCCTTAATGAGCACAGCTGTCTCCCTGATAAAGGTCTTGAGGAGACACTGCATGGGTCGGAAGGGACACGCGCTGAACCTTGAGAGAGACAGAAAGACAGGAAAAGGACACACAAAGAGATGGAGAGACATGTGTAGAGAGGACACACAAAGAGATGCAGAGACATGTGTAGAGGACACACAAAGAGATACAGAGACATGTGTAGAGGACACACAAAGAGATGCAGAGACATGTGTAGAGGACACACAAAGAGATACAGAGACATGTGTAGAGAGGACACACAAAGAGATGCAGAGACATGTGTAGAGGACACACAAAGAGATACAGAGACATGTGTAGAGGACACACAAAGAGATACAGAGACATGTGTAGAGGACACACAAAGAGATGGAGACATGTGTAGAGGACACACAAAGAGATGCAGAGACATGTGTAGAGGACACACAAAGAGATGGAGAGACATGTGTAGAGAGGACACACAAAGAGATGGAGAGACATGTGTAGAGGACACACAAAGAGATGGAGAGACATGTGTAGAGAGGACACACAAAGAGATGCAGAGACATGTGTAGAGGACACACAAAGAGATACAGAGACATGTGTAGAGGACACACAAAGAGATGGAGAGACATGTGTAGAGGACACACAAAGAGATGGAGAGACATGTGTAGAGGACACACAAAGAGATACAGAGACATGTGTAGAGGACACACAAAGAGATACAGAGACATGTGTAGAGGACACACAAAGAGATACAGAGACATGTGTAGAGGACACACAAAGAGATACAGAGACATGTGTAGAGGACACACAAAGAGATACAGAGACATGTGTAGAGGACACACAAAGAGATGCAGAGACATGTGTAGAGGACACACAAAGAGATACAGAGACATGTGTAGAGGACACACAAAGAGATACAGAGACATGTGTAGAGGACACACAAAGAGATACAGAGACATGTGTAGAGGACACACAAAGAGATACAGAGACATGTGTAGAGGACACACAAAGAGATGCAGAGACATGTGTAGAGGACACACAAAGAGATACAGAGACATGTGTAGAGGACACACAAAGAGATGGAGAGACATGTGTAGAGAGGACACACAAAGAGATGCAGAGACATGTGTAGAGAGGACACACAAAGAGATGGAGACATGTGTAGAGGACACACAAAGAGATGGAGACATGTGTAGAGGACACACAAAGAGATGGAGAGACATGTGTAGAGGACACACAAAGAGATACAGAGACATGTGTAGAGGACACACAAAGAGATACAGAGACATGTGTAGAGGACACACAAAGAGATGGAGACATGTGTAGAGGACACACAAAGAGATGGAGAGACATGTGTAGAGGACACACAAAGAGATACAGAGACATGTGTAGAGGACACACAAAGAGATACAGAGACATGTGTAGAGGACACACAAAGAGATACAGAGACATGTGTAGAGGACACACAAAGAGATGCAGAGACATGTGTAGAGGACACACAAAGAGATACAGAGACATGTGTAGAGGACACACAAAGAGATGGAGAGACATGTGTAGAGGACACACAAAGAGATGGAGACATGTGTAGAGGACACACAAAGAGATGGAGAGACATGTGTAGAGGACACACAAAGAGATGCAGAGACATGTGTAGAGAGGACACACAAAGAGATACAGAGACATGTGTAGAGAGGACACACAAAGAGATACAGAGACATGTGTAGAGGACACACAAAGAGATGGAGACATGTGTAGAGAGGACACACAAAGAGATACAGAGACATGTGTAGAGGACACACAAAGAGATGGAGACATGTGTAGAGGACACACAAAGAGATGGAGAGACATGTGTAGAGGACACACAAAGAGATACAGAGACATGTGTAGAGAGGACACACAAAGAGATACAGAGACATGTGTAGAGGACACACAAAGAGATGGAGACATGTGTAGAGGACACACAAAGAGATGGAGAGACATGTGTAGAGGACACACAAAGAGATGCAGAGACATGTGTAGAGAGGACACACAAAGAGATGCAGAGACATGTGTAGAGAGGACACACAAAGAGATACAGAGACATGTGTAGAGGACACACAAAGAGATGGAGAGACATGTGTAGAGGACACACAAAGAGATGGAGAGACATGTGTAGAGGACACACAAAGAGATGGAGAGACATGTGTAGAGGACACACAAAGAGATGGAGAGACATGTGTAGAGGACACACAAAGAGATGGAGAGACATGTGTAGAGGACACACAAAGAGATGGAGAGACATGTGTAGAGGACACACAAAGAGATACAGAGACATGTGTAGAGGACACACAAAGAGATGGAGAGACATGTGTAGAGGACACACAAAGAGATGCAGAGACATGTGTAGAGAGGACACACAAAGAGATACAGAGACATGTGTAGAGGACACACAAAGAGATGCAGAGACATGTGTAGAGAGGACACACAAAGAGATGGAGAGACATGTGTAGAGGACACACAAAGAGATACAGAGACATGTGTAGAGGACACACAAAGAGATGGAGAGACATGTGTAGAGGACACACAAAGAGATGGAGACATGTGTAGAGGACACACAAAGAGATGGAGACATGTGTAGAGGACACACAAAGAGATGCAGAGACATGTGTAGAGGACACAC
>NC_139700.1:8905713-8913317 GCF_964188405.1 Protomyctophum parallelum
TATGCAATGTGTGTCTACTGTCTATATGCATTCATGTGTGCATATGTAATACTATATACTGTGTGCGCACACAGATTCATGCACACACGGTCGCTTCCATTGGCGCGCGTGTGCCGGGCGATAAAAGGAACGTGATTGCGATCCCTCCTCCTTGATCTTAACCCTGAATAAAGAAGGGAGGACGAGTGCCTATGATGGTATGTAGAGGAGAGAGAGAGAGACCTCAACTCCCCCCATTATGTTCCTCCCTCACTCTCCCTGTCTGCTTAGCTTTGACATGAGGCAGGTTTGTGTTGTTCACGTGAACGTGTTTGAAGGTCACAGACAGACAGACAGACAGACAGACAGACAAGACAGACAGACAGACAGACAGACAGACAGACAGACAGACAGACAGACAAGCTTGTGATCAATTGTACTGAACAGAACAGAACAGAACAATACTAATATTATCCACTGTAAATGTGACATCAAAAACAATCAAGACGACAAAGCCAAAATGATCAGCGCTGATCAGTGAACGAGGAGCAAACTATACAGAAGATGACCCGGCCGGCCCTGATCCGTGAACTCAACGTGTTTTCAGCCTCATGATGACGACGTGTGATGAATACATGATAAGTGATGATGTGTAAGTATGTATGCACCATGCTCTATCGATAACTATCCATGAGTGGAACCTTCATCCTAATCTTCATTCAATCCTCATTCATGCTTAACACTTTTTTTTTTTAATGGCTGCGTGTGTGTGCTGCAAAACAGCTACGGGGGGGACGAGCAAGGCATGGCCTATAACAATGGCCGCTGTCAAAACAAATAGGATTTTAGCGATCGCGTTTTATATATAATTAAAAGGGACCTGGGCCTCTTACGGGTGTAAATATGAAGACGCGTGGACACTTGGGAGCATCAATAAGTAAGTATGATACAATTGCTAATATCTATATGAAGCGTTGTCACTTCACTTAAACGTAACAGGATTGCGCCAGCACTTACAATACGTCATAAATGAGACGTTAAACGTTGTCGCGGTTATAAACATTTATAACTAAGTGTTATGAATTACAATGGGGTCATTATCAAAATGCATTATAAAAATGGCACTTCTAATGCATTATGAAAGCACTCGCTATAAGAACGGGGTCATATAAATAAAGTTTATTGTTATTATTAGGTGTGCTATCTTCCTACCGCCCGACCCCGCCCATCATGCACCGCGCGGCCTTCGTGACTTCGGCTCTTTATCCGAGTTTCGACCCTGAGACCTCGTTTCAACTCTGCAGCGAAACTCCAGCCGCATCCCCGTCCAACAACACGTGCATGCACACATACACACACGCACACGCACACACACACACACACAACACACGCACACACACACACGCCGGGCGCAGATGTTTCAGCTAGACCCAGAGACTAAACACGGATTGGGAGGGAGGAAGAGAAAACAGCTCTGGCCCTCAGAGACAGAGACATGACGGAGAGTGCAACAGAGGCTGCCCTGGGGAGCCTGGAGGATTGGTGTGCGTGCGCGTGTACGTGTGTGCGTGCGTGCGTACACACACACACGCACACACACACACACACACACACGCACACACACACACACAGTATGCATCAGGGGATCTGGTGTAGACTAGACTGATACTGCTCCGTGATATGACACGATTAGATGCTCAGAGAGTGTTCAGACAACATGGCTTACGGTGGGAGCCGGTGAAGAAACTATAAGAAACCCCCCCCCCCCCCCCCCCCCGTCATTCAACCACAAGTATAAAGTTTAAGAGATTCTGACCTGAGATCAGATTCTAAAAATGTCTTCTACATCCTGACGGTTTTCTAAAAAAGCTACGTTTCTGTGTCAAGCTCGCTATGAGCTTGTAGATCTGCTATTTTTCAATAGCTAAAGCATAACATAATGCTAACACCAAAAGGGCTTCCCGCCGCAAAATGGGTTAAGAGATTTTGAAAGAATAAAAAAAAGAAAAAATAGTATACAGTATCTCTACAGAACAAGCTCGCATATCTACATAACAAGCTCGCAATGTGCTGTGAGCTTGTAAAACTAACTTTTATTTTGCTATTTTGAACATTTTTTAATTCATAAAATCGGGCTTACATTGAATCTAATCTAATCTAAAAAATCTAATCTAAAACATGATACTGGGAGAAATTCTTTCTTCAAAGATGCTATAAACGATTCAATCAATCAGTCTTCTCCAAACCAACCCCATCTCTCACCTGATCTGACCATTCATTTGCAAATCTCCAAAAGAGTTACAGTAGTACGGCATTAACGATTGGCTCCTTTGTCCTGTAAATACCGTATATATGGTGTATACAGTTTAGTGGTAACATAAACCAAAAGATAAAACACAATATGCAACGCAACAATAGACCTATACAAATTCTATATGTTCTTTTTTTTTTGCTCCACCACACATCACAAAGTGTTCCAGATGGGAGACTGGAACTCATGGTGTGATCCGTGTGACCGTGTCTGCCCTTCCCACTGATAACCCATTTCGGCCTGACGTCCAAATAAATAAATAAAAAATCTAAATCCTGACAGTTTTCTGAAATACCTCATGTTTCTGTATCAGCGGTGCTCAATATTTCATGTCAAGGACCCCCAACAATTATATGTATTTGGCCGCCGACCCCCATCTGAAAATATGTTGTTCCAGGGACCGCCACAGAAGCAAAGATTTGAGTTAAAAATGTTCGCTCTGAAAGAATATATATTCAAAGATTTGTGCCGCATTTTCACGATTTCTCAAAAATAGCAGACCTACAAGCTCGTATAGCGCGCCACTCGGTGCCGCGCTATGAGCTTGTAGATCTGCTATTTTTCAATAGCTAAAAGTATAACATAATGCTTAAAACACCAAAAGGGGTTTCCGGCCCAAAATGGGATAATTACAGTAAGCCTCTACCAAGAAAGCATCTCCAAAAGGCCAGGAGAAGATACAGATGAAAAGATAGAAGAACACAGAGAGCGAAGCAGAGCACATAGAGAGAAAAGAGAGACCCAGTGAGATGAAGATGGAGAGATGGTGGAGAGAGCCTGAGCGAGAGAGAGAGAGAGAGAGAGAGAGACGGAGAGAGAGAGAGAGAGAGAGAGATCGTGGGATAGTTTGCGAGGCGGGTGGTGCTGTGCACGTTGAAAAGGAGAAAAGGGCGGAGATACAACTTGGCTTGGATCCCGTTATCTTTCGCCTTCCTGTCAGAAGGCTTAAAATCAAAATCAAAAAATAAAGTGAGATCTCGTTGGCAGCGTTGGTGTGATAGCCCCGTGGAGCATGGAGACAGGGGGCTGGATGTGGGAGGAGATATAGCTGGTTAAATATAACCCGCCGCCGCACGCCGCCTGGCAGCGGTGGCGGAGGGAAGGGGGGCATTTTCAAGAGGCAGGGGCATCGCTGTTAGCCCCTCACTGCCCAGATAACACCCACGAGACACGCGCACGCACGCAACGCACACAGAGACACATAATTGTGCGCGCCCACCGATATAATACACTAAACTCTCACACACACACACACACACACACACAGGAACAATCCAAACACACACTGAGACAGATGCCCCTCACTCACATCTATTGTATCTCCCTGGCTCACGCAACCAAGGATCAGCAGCCCCCCGCCACCCCCCCCCCCCCCCCGCCAGCCCCACCCCCCAAACGCAAAAAGTCACAACGGGATTTGTGATGGGAAAAATGTGGTTTCCTCAGATGATGGCCTGATAGGGGGGAGTACAGCCAAATGTCAGAGATGATAAATGGAAGGGTGTAGAGACAACATCACACACGCATGCTCACACACACACGCTCGCGCGCACACACACACACACACACACACACACACACACACACACACACACACACACACACACACACGTGCAGTCGCGTGCACACGCGCACACACACACAAACACACACACACACACACATGCAGTGGTGGAAAAAGCACTCACATTTTTTGAGGGTAGGGGTGCTAAAAAAAAATGGCTGTTGTGTAAACACAAACATTGGCTTGTGATTGGCTGTTCACCCCATAGCTGAATGGGGTCATATCATGGGGTCAAATCATGATGATTTGATTGGCTGAGCAAAGTGCACGTTGAAGATAAAAGTGAGGGCGGAAAAGTGAAGACGGAAATTGTGATTGGCCAGAATGAGATGATGATGTATGATGATAAGAGCGCCGCTCACTTCACACGGGTGTGATTTATTTGACTGTAGAAATACAGATAAAATTACTTGAGTAAAAGTACAAAAGTATTGGTGTCCAAAAGTGAACGTATACTCATTATGCAGACATTGCAGAATGTTATGCATTTCACACGTTTTCAAATGTATAAACTGTATACAAATCTTTTGAAAATAGCAGATCTACAATGCTGAATGTAATAATAATCCAGTACAGTACTCGAGTAAATTTACTGTGTGCGCGCGTGCGTCTGATACTAGTCTAGATATCAGATTGCGAGTGCAATACTGCACACACAAACGAATAGAATATGTATTCTAGGATCTTCGTCATCAATTTATGTTCTCAATGAGAACAGAATAAACTTTAAATTTAAATGTGTGTACGTGGGTTGGATACAGCCACACTATCCCAGTTCTTAACCTATTTAGACCCGAGACCAGATTCTAAGAATATATCTTCTAAAACCTGAAAAACTTATCATTCAGTGGCCCTCAAACTCTTTCATGTCAAGGACCCCCAGAATTATGTATTTGGCCATGGATCCCATCTGAAAATATTTTTGTCCCCTAGAAGCAAATATTTGAGTTAAAAGCGTTCGCCGTGAAAGAATATATACATTTCATCATCATCATTGGATGAAGAAGTAAGTAAGTAAGTATTGGATGACAATTAGGGTATATGCACTCTGCAGGTGTTGTTAGACAGGTTTTAAATGGCTTCCTGTGAATGGGGAAGGATGTATTTTTTGCCATTTCAGTCTGACGCTCTGTCAGAAGTAATCTGCATCATTCCGGGATCGAGAAGTAATACACTGAAGGCACATCAAAGATGTGATCTCGGTGTGTTCTTGGGAGTTTGGACAGAAAATGCAGATGCACACAAATTCAACTTCATGTATAAAATATTAATTAAAGGAACAAAAGAAAAACGACCTTTACTATATCCAGTAATGAACATTTCTGTTCAGAAGCAATTAAAGATGATTATTACATTATTACGTTTAGTTTCTGCTGCTATAGTGAAATTATTGTTTCGTTTTCCGGTTCGGGGTTTTAGGTCTGCTATTTTTGAAAAGTCGTGAAAACGTGGCGCAAATCTTTGAATATATATTTCAGAGCGAACATTTTTAACTAAAATATTGGCTTCTGGGGGGGGGGGGGGTCCCTGAAACTACATATTTTGAGATGGGGGTCCGTGGCTCAATAGAGATAATTCTGGGGGTCCTTGACATGAAGAAGTTTGAGCACCGCTGACATAGAAACATGTTTTTTTTCAGAAAAATGTTAGGATTTAGAAGCCTTTTTTTAAATCGACCTCAGTCCAAAATGGGCTAACCGGGGTTGCGAGCCCCACGGTTAGCCCCCGTGCTAACGCTGGTCTAGCCTGGTGCCATGCAGGGCTTTTGGAGCAGCAGCCCCGGTTAGCCCCCGTGCTAACGTCGGTCTAGCCTGGTGTCATGCAGGGCTTTTGGAGCAGCAGCCCCGGTTAGCCCCCGTGCTAACGTCGGTCTAGCCTGGTGCCATGCAGGGCTTTTGGAGCAGCAGCCCCGGTTAGCCCCCGTGCTAACGTCGGTCTAGCCTGGTTCCATGCAGGGCTTTTGAAGCCCCGGTTAGCCCCCCGTGCTAACGTCGGTCTAGCCTGGTGCCATGCAGGGCTTTAGGAGCAGCAGCGAGTGCAGCCCAGCCGGGGTGAGGTGTGTCTGTGTGCCGAGGATGACTGAGGAGATAATTTTAATATCAGGCCGGTGTGTATTGCTGATAGTGTTTTAAGGCAGGGCCCGGTGGACCGAGGCTGGTAGTACCTATCTGTAATTAGTAACCATTCCCCTATCGCTGATAAGATAAACTACGCCTGACCTTTTCCATTTGGTAGCCATGGCAACCCCCCCCCCCCCCCCTCCTCATATTATTTTAGTGATTAAACAGCAAATAGCGGCGAAGATGTGAGAACCTGATAGGGCATGATTAATAATAGTCCTCCACATGGTCCTCTGAGCTAGGTGTGTGTGCGCGCGTGCACGTGTGTGTGTGTGTGTGTGTGTGTGTGTGTGTGTGTGTGTGTGTGTGCGCGCACGCGTTTGTCTGTGTGTCGAGGGGGAGGGGCCTGTCAGTGTCAAACAGTCACTGTATAAAAAAAAGGCTTGGCTTGGCTTTCTGTGGTGAATAATGGAAATTTAAGATGAGCCGAGAGTGAAATAAAAAGCGTGGAGGATGAGAGAGCGATAGATGTCTCCCGCTTTCTTGAGAGCCACTCTCCAGAGGACAGGGAATATTAATGTGGCTCCCGTCACACACACACACACACACACACACACGCGCACACACACGCACACACACACACACACACACACACACACACACACACAAACGCACACCCTTCCCCATGGACCTCCACTCAGAGGGGGCACCAGTGCTGGTGGTTGGAAAAGTGCTATCTTGGAATTAATAATGAATGTTGTCGGATTCCAGGGTTACCTCTCGCTTGGCTTTAAAACGCCACACTGTGGTTTTAAAGTGGCAGGAGGAGGAGGAGGAGGAGGACCACACCTGAGTCAGAGAACAGCACAGCTTGAAATAAGAAACTTTAAAAAGAAAAGAAAAAAAAGGTATTAGGTGACCGCATGGGTGAACTTCCCCTTCCTGGAAGGAATATATGCAGACCGTCACATGCAGATATTGTGACATTATGGGTTCAGGTGGGCGTTCGTTTCGTCTGCGGCGCGACGCTAAAAACAGACTGCGGTGTATTCAGAATACACCACAGTTGAGTGGAAAAGGTGCAAACTGAATGTAGAAACTGATTGATCTAAATACCCCAAAAATCTGATGACATAAGTAAATATTATGAATGGGTATTATTTTATTTTTTTCTTAAATTTTTATCCCACGATTTTTGTAACCCAGTTTTTCTTTTTCACCCAGTGCCAATTATCTAATGTAATCCTGGGCGCTACACTTCCTCTGCCAACCTGGGGGGGGCAGCGGACTGACCTCATGCCTCCTTCTATGCATGAGGAGTCCAAGCTGCTTCTTTTCACCTGACAGGGGGGAATTTCCCCGGCCGGACGTAGCGCGTGGAAGGGACACGTTATTACGACCAGCTTAACCCATTCTGACCGGGCACCCATTTTGGTGTCAGCATCATGTCGTGCTTTAGCTATTTAAAAATAGCAGATCTACAAGCTCATATCGCGCCACCGAGTGGCGCGATACGAGCTTGTAGGTCTGCTATTTTTGAAAAAAAACGAAGAGCGACTGACATTTTTAGAATCTGATCTCAGGTCAGAATGGGTTCATCAGACCAGTGTGTGTCCGGCGGAAACCTCGCATGAATCTGATCTCAGGTCAGAATGGCTTAACTATCAACTAACTATGGACACACAGCGAT
>NC_139700.1:8916017-8936017 GCF_964188405.1 Protomyctophum parallelum
GTCCGGCAACAACAACAAGCTGATTTCACAAATTAAACTCGTTTTCATCGATTACATTCTTTGACCATTTGTGGATAGAGCATCAAGTCAATGGAAAATAATTTGTAAATTGGGCACGTGTGTGTGTGTGTGTGTGTGTGTGTGTGTGTGTGTGTGTGTGTGTGTGTGTGTGTGTGTGTGTGTGTGTCGCCCCTCCTCGTGGGCAGTAAAACCAGGTCAGGTGGTGATGTTTGCCCAGGTTGCTTTAACATCCCAGAACGCAGCGCTCAGCACAGTAGGAGCAAACGGTCTGTCTTATCACTGCTGCTGGGGGGGCCTTGTCATAACACTGGCTGTCACACACACACACGCACGCACGCACACACACACACACACACACACACACACACACAACACACAACACACACACACCTTCGAGTGGCCTGCAGAATCATTCTGACCAGGGATCACACAACCATGTGACCAACATCACTGGCAGACACCGAAGTATAGTACAAAAGAGGAAATATGGATGAAATCAACTGTGTAAATATTGGATATCAATGTTGATAAAATATAGTAGGTAGGCCTACTATTGGTGGCTATTGGTGCTTCCATAAAATATTGACACAATGAGATATATATATTTTTTGTATAAATAATAATCAGTAATGGCCTATATTATATACGCAGTAATAACTTAGTGGGAAAAGGCAATTAATAGAACCACTCGAATAGGTTGGTCAATTCAGGGAATTACATCACGTCTTTACTGTAAGGCATACATTCAGCCTTAAAAACTAAGCAAGGACAACACTTTATGCCATCACAAAATTATGATATCCAACCTCCCAGACATCTAGGGCTGTATTTTGCGTGTCTTAAGTACCAGGTCTTATTCCCTAACTTGAGTAAACTAAAGACCTGGAGGCGTGGTCAATGCTCTTTGGCCACTCAGAATAGCCAAAGAGCATTGATCACGCCTCCAGGTCTTTAGTTTACTCAAGTTAGGGAATAAGACCTGGTACTTAAGACACGCAAAATAATACAGCCCCTAGTCTCATATCTCTCACATTATTGATATATTGACCAGGCATTCTCACAACCACGTCGTGGCGGACTTGACAAGTGCACCCGATATCATATAAATATAACTTCCATTCGTTCAATAAGGTCGATATATTGACATTACCGGCGGTGCTACTTGGGGTCACTCACAATAATTCAGTGACAAGCGTATTAAAACATTCTTAATATTCAGAAGACACATTATTTGGGGTGCTACGGCGGTGCTACTTGGGGTCACAATAATTCAGTGACAAGCGTATTAAAACATTCTTAATATTCAGAAGACACATTATTTAGATTTTGATAAAAGCGCCCACCGCCCCAGTCAATCTAAATGAAAAATCTAATCCAAATATGGTTAGCAAAGCAGACAGATTATTATTTCGGACTTGATTTTCTGCTCAAACAATTTCATCATGGAGCTACTAGGTCACTGCTATATCAGGACACCATGCACAATAGCACAAGATGAGTCTGTTGTTTTCATATTACTTTCTTTTCTATGACTCATACCTCCCGGTCACGTAATGCGACCAGCAGTGCTGTATAGATTGACTAATCCTCAAAGTCTAGAATGCCTGCTGGTAAATTATTACTCAACTAACTACTGAATGTTACTCTGGAACTACTGGAACTATTTTTTTTTATTATTATTATTAAAAGGGATAGTTCACAATTTTTGAAATACTTGCCATTAATATAGTGGTTGCAACTGTATTAATTGATTGCCCGAGTCCCGTGGTGGGAGTTCTGCTCTGGTTTTGGTGAAATATGAAGTAGTTCCGGTCATTTTGTGGAGGGCACTCATGGTGCCACACATTAAAAGTAAATTAATCCACAAAACTAGCGTAATACGTATTGTTGACCTATTTCTAAAATAACTTTCGTTCAACTTTGACCCCTCTATCACATGGAACTATTTTTTGGGGGTGTAGTGATATGGACACAAAAAACATAGTTCCCCTCTATCACACGGTGTGATAGAGGGGTCAAAAATGAACGAAGGTTGCACGATATGGTACTAGAAATAGGTCAACAATACAAATGTCCCAACCCCAGTACCCTCCACAAAATGCAGTAAGTGATGTCACTTACTGCCGGCAAATCAGAGCACCTGTTTGAGCCAGAAAACCCCAGATCACAGAAAATCTACTGAATGTTAAAAGTTTTTTGGGTGCAATTGAGATTAGAAAAACTAAAAAAAAACAAGAACAATTCCAAAACCTTTTTTTTAATGTCACAATCCCTTTAATAAAACTATCAATTTAAGTATTCAAAACTGCATGATGTAAAAATAATAATAATCGATTCTATTGATTAAAAATTGTGACAATATAATTATAAATGCACAAGCTCACAACAACACGCGTTGTGAAGCGTTGTGAGCCGACGTTTTGAGCTTGTAGATCGGCTATATTTACACAATTATTATTGCCTCTTTCTTAAAATAGAGGGTATGCGCATGCACAAAGTGAATGGCAGATCGAGTGGCAAAGTGAGTTTAACTTCGTTTAATGATGTTTAACCCATTCTGAACGGGAACCCATTTTGGTGTTAGCATCATGTTATGCTTTAGCTGTTGAAAAATAGCAGATCTACAAGCTCATAGCGCGCCACCGAGTGGCGCGCTACGAGCTTGTAGGTCTGATTTTTTTTTTTTTTCGAAGAACCAGGGCTCCAGATTAACTTTTTTCACCACCGTCCCGGAACCGTCCCAAAATACAATTTGAACCGTCCCGAAGTAAATGTATACCGTCCCGGGGGGGAAAAAAGTACAAAAAAGCACCACTCAAATTGTGAAATGAATAACTGTATTCCTATTGTAATAGAAATACAATTAAGCCAAACAAATAATGTACTCTATTGAATACATGCAGTACATTATTTGTTTGGCTTCATGTTTCTTCTGTAGATACACTGATTTAGTCAAAATGCTCCCAGATGAAAAATAGGGCTTGGTTAAAAATGTTAATCGAATTAATCATATTTTAATCGCATATCAATATTCGACCTGAGAACAGTGATATTTATTTTCAAATGGATTTTGTTATTTTGGTGTAGCCTACCAGTGAATAAATGAATAGTGACTACAGTAGCTTATAAAACTTTGGTGTAGGCTACTTGATCAAGACCAACAGATAATAAATAATAATAATAAACTTTATTTGTATAGCACCTTTCATACATAAATGCAGCTCAAAGTGCTTCACAGGGCAGGACACAAAAATATAATACAATAAAACACAAGTAGTTAAAATGATAGAACAATGGCAAAGAACAAAGAATATAAGAACATAAAATAAATAAAAACAAATAAAAACACCACATGCAGCAATCAGTCAGGGCAGGGTAGGAACGTGCATAGTAAAACTCAACTAAAAGCAAGAGTGAAGAGGTGAGTCTTGAGTTGAGATTTAAAAATGTCTACAGAGGGTGCGTGTCTGAGCTCGAATGGAAGTTTATTCCAGGCTGTTGGGCCGTAGAAGCAAAAAGCTGCCTCACCATATTTTTTTGTGCACATTCTTTTAGGCACTTCAAGTAGGCCAGCATTGGAGGACCTGAGGGGGCGGTTAGGGACATATCTAGGTAGGCAGTCACGGAGGTACGGAGGTGCGAGACCATTGAGAGCTTTATAGACAAGTAAAATTATTTTAAAATCAATCCTAAAAACAGATAATGTGCAGCAATGCAGGTATATGAATACTCAAATGTCTATTACATGGTTGGCATGAGAAAACAAATAAAAACAACTTTATTAGGGGGAATACTAAGACGAAGGATCAATAAATAATAATATTAATAAATAAAATCAATAAAAACTGTGGAATGAGAGCGTTTTGGCGTGTGCATTCCACAGTGCAGCAATTCCAGAACAATCTGAGCATTAGAAAACATCTGTTGCTTCATAGGATATATACCAACATATTATTTAATGTCGATGCCAGCTAGCAAGCCTAGCATGGAAGCTAACGTTAAACGTTGGTGTAGTACTGTAGCCCCACCCCAATGCCCCATGTCCATATGGAACCTTTCTGTGGCACACAACCATGGTTATATGCACGCTTCCAACCGATAGTTTTTCAATCTAAATGTCTCATCCACGGGGCAAAAGCAATATAATTCCTATGATTCCGTTGGGTGAATGTAGTGTGTGCGTTGTTGTTGCTGTTGTCAACTGTCTGACTCTGACGGCACGGCAAATTCTCATGCTGCTCATCGCTGCACACAAAATGCGCATTTTCAGTGTAAAAACTCCTCTCGTCCCGAAACCGTCCCGAATGAGATACATTTACGTCCCAAATAGATATTTTACAGTCCCCGGGACGTCGGGACGCCGTTAATCTCGAGCCCTGCGAAGAACGACTGACATTTTTAGAATCTGATCTCAGGTCAGAATGGGTTCATCAGACCAGTGTGTGTCCAGTGGAAACCTCGTATGAATCTGATCTCAGGTCATTGCAATCGGACTTTTCTGATTGGATGTATGGCAAGGCCAGAAAGTCGTTTTTTGCCACTCCCGCATAACTTCCAGGTATGATGATGATGTCACGCGCATACGATCTATTCTATAGTAGCCTATAAGTCATATATAATCGACCAGCTTTTATAGTATAGTTTGTTGATTGATTGTTGATTAATGAAAAAGATGATTCTTAGCATCACATCGAAGGTAGACCTACTAAATTCACAATATGAATAATATATTATATATTATATATTATACATTATAAAGTACACTGTTCAGAAATTACTGTATGCATTTGTACATAACATAGAAAACACCTACAGTAACAGCCTACAGCATTTATTAGCCCGTGGACCCCCATTTGAAAATGGGGGTCCGCAAAAAGGTTTGCAGTGCATTATGCTATGGACCCCCATTGAATGGCAAATCTGTGGGACCCCAATTTATATTATAAAAGCAATGTTAATTTACCTCTGAGAGTGTATACGCATCATGGTTCCATTTGCACACTCTCTGAGTTACAGACCCATAATAACCCATTCTGAACGGGCACCCATTTTGGTGTCAGCATCATGTTATGCTTTAGCTATTGAAAAGATTCTTCGATTTTTCAAAAATAGCAGACCTACAAGCTCGTATCGCGCCACTCGGTGGCGCGATATGAGCTTGTAGATCTGCTATTTTTGAAAAATCGAAGAACGACTGACATTTTTTTTAATCTGATCTCGGGTCAGAATGGGTTTAATCAGACCAGTGTGTGTCCAGTGGAAACCTCGTATGAATCTGATCTCAGGTCAGAATGGGATAAGGGTCCATTTGGTTCCTAACTATCTTTTAGCTGCATGCAGAGGGGACCCTTTGGAACTCCCTCAAGGACCCCTTTGGGGGTCCCCGGACCCCGCGTTGAGAACCATTGGCCTACAGCACTGTGCAGTCCACCAATGAGAAGCATCGGCACCAGCAGCTGCTGTGTGTTTGAGAGGAGGGCCTCGTGGGTCACCGTGGTTACACAGGTAACCAACCCATCCACCTGCAGCATGAGACAGTATATTATGTTAGCCGCCATACGCAACCCCAAGGCCACAAAGGCCGCGCTCCAAAGCACACATGCACGGAGGCTAAAGCAAATAGCCCTGGATGTAAATGAAGCTACCGTTTGGAAAGGCGTGATGTTTTCTCTTCCTTGTTATGCTATGTACTTCTCACAACAGGAGGTCAAAGGTGAAACCGTTTTACAACAGCCTGCCGAGGCCAGGAACCATAATTCAACGTGAGGCTGTCCCCTGGGCAAACAGCAGGAAAGGGTCATAACTCATCCACACACCAAACACAACGCTGTTTCCTCCTGTAACCCTGCCAACTTCCCCCCTAGTGTACGGACTCGCTCGCTCCATCAACGCGGCTCTAATAGAAACGTACAAACACACAGTTCTGCATTATGGCATACAATTATGGCACATGTAGCACCATGTGCGTGTGTGTGTGTATGTGCAGCACACACACACGCACACGCGCGCACGCGCGCACACACACACACACACACACACGTACGCAACACACTGTCGCTGTATGCCCAAACTAAAACCGTTAACTTTTCAGGAAATGGAAAAGTGAACCCGTGTTTGAATGGATCCAATGTATAGTTATCATTAATCACTTTCAACCTATATAGTCTCCTTATTTTGTGTATTTCATTACAGGTGAAAAGCTTCCAACAAATTTAAAAACTTTTCTACACTAAAATAGCATGATCTACTACTACACTAGCTCACGCGTTGTGAGCTTGTAGATCGGATTGGATTTCTTCGCTATACTTGTGCATGACACTGTCATACAACAAAGATACGGTGTTCATTTATGAAATTGTGTGCACGTCACACGTGTGTGTGTGTGTGTGTGTGTGTGTGTGTGTGTGTGTGTGTGTGTGTGTGTCACTCTCCACAGTCAGTGTTGCAGTTGTTCTCAAACCAATCTGATCGTGAGCATTTTGCTGGCGTCCAAACCCCCAATCAGTCACCATCTATAGCTATAGTTTAATATCTGTCAGTAGCATCAACGTTGCTACAGTCAAGCTGCTGATGGTGCTTAACTTCTCTCTTTCACACTCTCTCTCTCTCTCCCCCCAGCAGCAGCATTACTTATAGGGCCACTGTATCTACTGTATGCGCTTCCATTTTCATGCTTCAGGAGAAGAAAAAAAAAAGAAAAGAACACTCCCAAGATACTCATCAACGAACACAGACATTTCCCTGCATCTCAAGGCTATCTTACACGAAATCTCGCGTGAGTAATATGTGGTATTAGTTTTAATTAAATTAATCAATGACAATGCCTGTTAGAGAGGGGAGAGGGGGGAGGGGGTAGGGGGGAGAAAAAGGAGGAGAGAGAGAGAGAGAGAGAGAGAGAGAGAGAGAGAGATGGGGGGTAGAGAGAGAGTTATATAGAGAGAGAGAGGGGGAGAGAGAGAGAGAGAGAGAGAGGGGAGAGGGGGAGCGAGAGAGAGAGCGAGAGAGAGAGAGAGAGGGGGGGAGAGGCATAAAGAGATAGGATGGAGCGAGAAAGATTGAGAGAGAAAGAAATGCATTCACACCTATCATCTAATTATACAACAACATTAATCCCATTAGGGGTGGAACTGATTGCAGGGTCCAGGCGTTGCTGCTCTTGCCTCGGCTCGTTGTTATTGCAGTGGAGCCTCGGCTCCTGCCTGCTCCGGCCCGATAACAACTCTAATCACACTTGGCGATCTCTATCTCCACCGGAGATCAGGCCCTGGGGCTTATCGGAAGTTCACATCAAGCTAAAAGCAGAACAAAGAAGACGAAAATGCACACACACACACACACACACACACACACACACACAGACTCATGCTGCGCCTTGGTGGCTTTCTCTCTTGTGTGTGTGTGTGTGTGTGTGTGTGTGTGTGTGTGTGTGTGTGTGTGTGTGTGTGTGTGTGTGTGTGTGTGTGTGTGTGTGTGTGTGTGTGAGTGTGTGTGTGTGTGCGTGTGTGCGTGTGCGTCCTTGGAAAGTTAATCTCTCAACTGTGTGTCTATAAAGACAGTCACGTGATCCAAGCCTCGTCAGACCACCACCACAAAAAGAAAACCCAGCTAAAAACGTTCCGTTCCCCACAAAACCAAACACACACACCACTGGGTTACATTTAAAGAAAAACAGAAGAGCCTATAATAACGTATACACTTCTTTTACATGTGCGGCTTAATGAAGTTCACAAGCACACACACACAAAGCGTGCCATTGCAATGCTTTGTGCAGCTTGTAGATCGGCTATTTTCGAAATAGAAATCTCAAAGACATTTTCAAAAATGCACAAAACGTTTACAGATGGGGGGGGGGGGGGGTCCACAGACATAGGCTATTTATATTAATTTGGGGGTCCGAAACACTGGTTTAAACAACATTATGAAACAGAACCCCCACAAAAAAAAAACGCAACAGGGCAGCAAACAACAAATATTTACAAGCAACTTTACAGAAAAAGAAGAAAAAAAGAAACAAGCCCACAGAGTCGCTTATAATTAGCAGACATGGCAACAACACTGACTGCTTGTTGCACGTGGAGAAGAGACGAGGAGGTCAATGTGGCAATTTCCTCGTCTGCACCCGCCAGACGTCATGGTTTGCTTAAACCGTGGGAGGCAGCGCATTATTCACGCTGACCTCTGAGCCCTCGCGGTGATGTCATAAGGACCAAAGCGACACACACACACACACACACACACACACACACACGTACAGACACACACACACACACACACACACACACACACACACACACACACACACACACACATCAGCAGTGTGAATCTTACAGGCTTGTTATCCATCTACCATCAGCAGGCCTTTGCTTATCAGCCTCAAACATCTGGGGGGATGGATGGATGGATGGGGGAGGTTATAGGAGAGCTGGTTGGACTGCATTTAAAAATAAAATAAAAAGAAACAGCCACAATACATTCATGTACACATTCTGTATTCCAGACCTCCCCCCGCCCTCCTCCTCTCTATCTATCTTCTTTCCACTACCCACCTCCTCCTCTTCTCCTCATCCTTATCTGTCCTGCCATCCCCCTTTTTCTGCTCTTATCATCCTCATCCACTCTTTTTTCATTTTAAATTATCTATAAGGATACACCCTATAGCCAGCTCTAAACAAAACAACAACAACAACAGCAGCAACAACGATGGGAGTGATAATATGACAGAGATGAGACTATGTCACCAGCAACCAGATGTAATTATAATGCATGCTCCACACTCATCTCTCCTTCCATCCCTCTCTCTGAGATATCAGCGGAGCGATCGCTGCCCTAGCTTATCCCGTCTCCCATCTCAACCGCCAAAATATAAGCCCAGGGATCCCAGCCCCACTGGGCCGCCCGCCTGCCTGCCTGCCTAGCCTCCCCTATCTCCCCATCGAGGAGAGGAGCCTTATCAGGCTGGGAGATCTCCAACCGTTGGGGGAGGATGACGCACAAAGAGACACAGACAAATATCTATCTGCTATACAAACACAGTCTCTTCTTCTACACTCTCTCTTTGGCCCTCCAAAAAGCAGCCTGGACAAATCCACTCACTGCTGCTGGCTAAAATGGAACTGTAAGACTAAATAAAATGATGTTACGACTACATTGTTACATCATGGGAGAGTGCACCACTGTGATACCAATCTGAGAACCCAACGTCAAAAAAAAGAAAGGGCTGTTGACGGAGTCAACTCCAGTCCACACACACACCGACCAGGTTATAACAGTGTTAATATTATTGACAATATCATAATAACCCAGCACTCTTAAAGGGTAAGACCACTTTTTTGAGATTTGGGTTGTGTAGTTACTTTGCCATGATGCAACTCCAAATGTGGACAAGAAATAAAATTAACTGCTCCAGTGATTAGAAATTGATAATTCAAAATATGCTCCTCATTGACTTACATTGTAGCTAAAACAGCTCTCAAAGTCACTCTTTTAGTACGTAAACAAACACAAACAAAGTTGATGTGGTTTTATTTTTCCATAAAAATGTTAGATTCCTGTTGATTTTACTATTTGCAGATCTGGATCCGGATCCACGGATCCAGATCTTCCCAATAAAATGGACAAATCAACAGGAAGATAACATTTTTATGGAAAAATAAAACCACGTGAGTTTTGGTGATGCTCTATATTGTCTGAATCAACATTGTTTGTGTTTGTTTACGTACTAAAAGAGTGACTTTGAGAGCTGTTTTAGCTACAATGTAAGTCAATGAGGAGCATATTTTGAATTATCAATTTCTAATCACTGGAGCAGTTAATTTTTATTTCTTGTCCACATTTGGAGTTGCATCATGGCAAAGTAACTACACCACCCAAACCTCAAAAAAAGTGGTCTTACCCTTTAAGTATATGTGGGTCTCCAACAAAAGCCATTACCAAAACAACATTAGCAATGTAGCACCCCCCCCCCCCCCCCCCCACTTCCACCACCACCTATCCAAAGTCCTTATCACTCTTCACTCTCTCTGCTATCAAAATGTCTGCCGAGGCACAAGAGAATCATGGGGCTGGGAGCCTGACTGGCCTCCGCCATGGCAAGGGGCTGCCCACATAGAGAAGCATGGCGGACTACAGAAGCACTGATAAAGAACACCATGACACCCCTGAGAGAGAGAGAGAGAGAGAGAGAGAGAGAGAGAGAGACTGACATCAACACACACACGCGCACACACACACACACACACACACACACACACACACACACACACACACACACACACACACACACACACACACACACACACACACACACACACACACACACACACACACAAAAAGCAAGCACAAAGCCCTAGCTTATATGGTATGTCAAGGATTATCAGTCCCAACATGGAATTCATCTACTGCTGGGTTTAGGTGCTCGCCGGGAGTTCAGAATGGATAGATCTCTGTTTGAGTGATTTTGAATTTGTATTTCACAGTATGCAGAATGGGTATACATTTCAAAGGAGAGTCAATACAAGCACTGATAAAGCATGATAAAGCATTAATTTAGGGTCCACCAATGGAATCAGATGTATAAAAAGGGGAAGTGAAAGAGTTTTATGAGCTCCATTCAGCACAATAACACAACAGCAGCATATATAGGATGTGTTAAACTTTAATTTGTGGTTGATCATGCGTAGAAGTTGTGCTACAGTATTATACGGTTCAGTAGCTGCTACTGAACCGTATAATACTGTAGCACAACTTCTACGCATGACTATGACTATAATAACTATATTTAATCAGGAAATTCATAATCGGGGCGTGCACGCGCAGCATGAGACCACCTCATAGTGGCGTGATGAATTCGGAGTGCATGCAGTGCAGCGCGCCTTTCCTTGGAACCAACGTGTCAAGCCAGGCGCACTTTTACGCACATATGCTGCAGGCACAGCACAGGCGCACAGCACATGCACGTCTTCATTAACTGGTCCGTGTTTCTTTCATTCCGCAAGCATCGTTGCACACTATGGTTCATATTTTGGAGAAAGCTTTTCAACTCGACCTCCAAGATATTGCTGCATGTGTTTATCGCAGAGAAGCATCTGTCCCGGATGAAGAACTGAAACAGTGCACTTGGCACCGGGACAGGACAATAACTTCTAAAGCAATGTTTGTTGTTGTTATTGTGTTGTGCCTTTTAGTTTCACAGGGTGGGTGGTGGAGGAGAGAGAGAGAGAGTGCGAGAGGTGGGGATTGGTTAAAAGTATTATTAATATTTTGTATCAACCCCAAAGATCACTTGCGATAAAACCTTCACACATCTTATAAACAGGAAGAACTCGTCGGGCATGAAGACCAGCCAAGCGCCAGACCAAGGGAGAAAAGCCTTTCAAAGCGGACGCCCTGCGATGCATTATTGAGTTAAAAGGATAGATGAAAAAAAGATCCAATTGTAAGCTGCTATCGGCAGGCGAGATCAGCCAGGCGCGCTATCTGACGCCCCATCTCTGGAAAGAGAACTGAAAAGCCTGGGGAAAATGCAACGCCAGCCTCGGCGCTGCCTCAGACAGAAAACAAATAAAAAGATCCAATTTTAATCCTTATCTCGGCTGAGATCGGATCGCTGTTTATCTGTGTTCACATCTCTCTCTCTTTTTTTTCCTGAGAACAGTGACGTTTCCACAACAGAACTATAAACAAGAGACCATATGCGTTCACATATAGTTTGTTTAGATCTGCACACTGGACGCACTTATTTTAAAGCTGTCGTAAATTAAAAACTTCTTTAGTTTCTAAGTTAATTCAACCACAGGCAAAAAATATGAACTTGAACGTTGCTAAAGTGAACCACCACTCTTTGAGCACTTTCCCCCTCGCGTTCAATATTTCTACAATATTTCTACTGAATCTTAAAAATGAAGCAACATTTTTACTTTTACCTTTTTATTTTTTGAAATTCATTTCTATAGATTTTACAAGACAGGCACACCTTGTGTGGGCTAACCTGGGTTTTCTTGGCGATAGGCTGTCTATCATTATAACAAAGATCAGTCACACATAGTACAATGTTTAGAGAGAATCTAAATTGGTTTTAACTTTATCACAGGGTACGTACGCGGTCTTAGGAGTTCAAGTCTCAAGATGAACTGAGCAAACATGCATGCGGCGCCTTTCGCGCACAAAGCACAACAACATACACTAGTCAGTCAGTACTAGTCTAGTCACGCACATTTATCACACAACAGTAGTAAGTATATTTAGTTATTTCTTACGTTTGATCTGCCGGGGCTTGCTCTGCTTTCTTCGGGACATGATTTCCCTTTCTGTTCCCCGTCCGTGGATCTATACGGAGAGCAGCAGCAGTCTAGTCTTCTTCCCACGAAGCAATAAGGACTACTAAACCTACTGCAACGCGGCGGTTCGATCTCCACCCGGAGATATCACCCGCATGACCTGCCTGGCTGGCTGCACTTTGATATCGTTGACACGACAGCTACCTGTGGCTAAGTTGAGTTACTTTTTTTTCCTCCTGTGACCTCCTTTTTTTTTCTCCCACAGATGTGTGCGTCTCCTCTCCTTCTCCTTTCCTTCCACGCCGGTGGGTGGGTGCGCCGTGGTGTTCGCTCTCTCTGGGGGAGACCGTTGTGTGTGTGTGTGTGTGTGTGTGTGTGTGTGTGTGTGTGTGTGTGTGTGTGTGTGTGTGTGTGTGTGTCAGTCTTCAGCTGTCACAATAAACGCGTCCTCCTCAAAAACAATAACATGAAACGTTTTTGGTTGATCATGCGGGGCGTCAGGGGGAATGCGGTTGGAATTCTCTGTGAAGTTTTCTTTTCCACCGGTCCGCCCCCTGCGATCTGTCTGGTCTGTACGACAGTACAGCGGCTAGGCAGTTTCAATGGAGCACGGCCACGGACGGACGGAATGTGTTGAACTGCTGTGGCACTGTGTTGCCGGGTTCTGCGAGAGAAACAAGCAACCCGGTCTATGAAAACAAGCCCAAAAGAAGACACCCAACTAGGGATATTTGAAAATATCTGACTATAATAGCATCTGCTATTTTCAAAAAAAATAATAATGTAATTGTGGAATATTTCTTAATTATTATTATTTTATTATTATTTTCTTTTTTTTTACCCCATCCTATTCTATATGCAGCTATTAGTGTAGATTTTCGTCTTACACAATGAATGGAGAATTGATGTCATTATGTGGACGAGCAAATCGATATGTACGATGTGCGACGATAAGAGCGCCCCTCACTTCACACGGGTGTGATTAAAAAATATATTATTATTATTATTATTATTATTTACATAAAACACAAATCTTGTCCCTGCCTGGCATGAAATATTTTCGGATGTGGGTCTGCACTCAAATACATCATTATCTGGGGGGTCCTTGACATGAAAATGTTTGAGAATTAAATTAATCACTGGTTTAAACAACATTACTATGAAACAAAAAGCAGCAACCCGCAACTACCAATATAATATTTACAAGCAACTTTACAGAAAACAAGCACAAAGTCACTTATAATAAGCAGACATGGCAACACAGCACTGTGGTACTACAACACGCCTCTGCAACGCCCCTTACGTCCGACGTAGGCAAACGCACACGTTTCCTATTGGTTTGTTACATATATTATTATTGTGAAGCAATGAATATGGATTATTATTCTGAATGTGTTTATAAATTAGGATATTCTAATCCACATCTTTTGGGTTCATAATAATTAAATATTAAGTTTTGATTGAGTTTAGATATTGTTAATTACTATGTCTTGTCCTGTCCTCAAGCTTATGTATCAAGTGTGTTCACTGCTCTAGAATTTACAATTGCAAAATAATTTTGATTGTTTTGTTGATTTGTTTGACTCGGTTCAACAGATACATAATGTGAAAATAGTACATATACAAGCTCAGCTATATTTTGTACTCATCTTGTTGATTACTTTTGATGCAGTAATTCTCTTTCGTTTTTAGGTATTAAAAAGGTCTTAAACGTCCTTAAATTGGCACTTCACTTCACTGTCATCCATGGGCCCATGGGGACCTCCCCAAAATGATGTGGGGACCTCCCTGGGCGTCCGACCCACAGGTTGAGAACCACTATGGTCACACAAATCTGGTCCCCTGGCTGTTTGGAACTTTACGAGCTTCACCATGTTTTGTCCCCCGGCAATTTGGAACTTTACGAGCTTCACCAAGAACAACACGCACTGGTTTCTCACCAGTCAGATAGATTCACTGGTGCCATCTAGTGGCCAACTCTTGAGTTCACAAAGTGGTTCAAGCGCTTATAAATGTGCTTTGTGTTTTGCACTTTTGTTGTTTGTAACCCAACAAAACAAAAACATAATTTCACATATTAGACATTTGGTTATGCTTTTATCCTGACTCCTTAGCGCCACCAAATATTTAATTCCAAAATCACCATATAAGACCAAGTAGCAGTAGTACAGGCTTTACTACATATCAATGCAATATTTCTGTAGGCCGAATCCAACAGGGATTTTTGATTGATTGATTGATATGTTTATTGATAATGTTTACATGTACAGAAAAGTGCACATAGTTATACATCACTATCAAAAGGCAAGAAAGCCAACAGCTTATTTCCATTGCAGTCCCTTAGTTGAAAATGAAACACACAACAATGAATGAGTATCCAGTCGCAGTGTGCCGCGGGTTCGACTCCCGGACCCGACACGGCCTTTACTGCATGTCATCCCCCCATCTCTCTCCCGTTTCCTGTCAGCCTACTGTCTGTCCCTTCAAAAAAAAAAATCAATAAAAGGCGTAAGCCGCAAAAAAAACAAAAAACAAAACAATGAATGAGTATGATGAGTGAGCGTCCATGTGAGTGTTTTAGGAATGTGTTATATAATAATTATTATGTTGTTGTTCTTCTTATTATTATTATTATTATTTTTATGTTTTTTTTTTTTTTATTATTATTTTTTTTTTTTTTATGTATTTTTATTTTTTTTATATATTTTTTTTATTTCTTTTTATTATTATTATTATTATTATTATTATTATTATTATTATTATTATTATTATTATTATTATTATTATTATTAATGTGTGTGTATGTGTGTGTGTGTGTGTGTGTGTGTGTGTGTGTGTGTGTGTGTGTGTGTGTGTGTGTGTGTGTGTGTGTGTGTGTGTGTGTGTGTGTGTGTGTGTGTGTGTGTGTGTTTTTCATGCATTTAATGCAACAAGAACTAAATAGAAGAGCGAGAGAGTTGAAATTCCAGGGTTAAGAGTTGATTTCAACTCCCAAAGTGTCATTTTAACATCTTCAGATTTAAATTGGGTTCAGTGTTGGAGTCATTTGAAAGAGTTGATCACGTCAGTGTTACCAAACTCAGCACAGAGTTAATTCCACCCCAAAAGTGTAATTTTAACACTATCTGGTGTAATGGTTAAGTGTTTGGAGTTGTTTTAAATAGTTGATTAAATCCAGAGTTGATTTCCACTCCCAAAGTGTAATTTCAACATTTTCTAATTTAAATGGTGTTCACACAAGTGTTAACCCAACTCATCAGAGATGTAATTAAGCTCCTCCTGCCCACACCTGCATTTCAGTTTGAATTGATTGATGAAGAGAACAGTTAGTTACACAGAACACTGAGAGAACAGTAACATATTTAATGTGGCTTCTAAATAGAATCAAGGAAAAGGCGATAATGAGAAGACAGTGGACCCGATTTATAATTTAGGCATTTAGCAATGTAAATCACTCTTAATCCAGAGCGATTTACATTTAAGCAAGAACAAAAGATGGCAATACAAAAAAATACATGCTCGAAGTCAACTAGAATTCAAGCAGTCCAATTATCTCAGTGGAAGCACACTAGCCCAGAATATAGAATATATTGGAAGTGAGCTGCGATGAAGAAGTGAGCTAATTAAGTTAGGCTTTTATAATTACCAGGTGCAGCTACGCCGTGCAGATTTCTGCAATGGGTGTCATCACTTACCTGATGTTTTCTGAGGCTGATTTGAAAACTGTCAAGTGGCATTTCTTCCTCAGCCTATAGTGGGAATAGGCATGCACGGCTTGGGAAGCCGTGGATATGCACGGCTTGGAATATTCGTGGATATGCACGGCTTGGGATATCCGTGGATATGCTCCTGAGGAGGAGGATTCTAAAAACGATTTATAAATCCTAAAGCCTTGTTTATACTTCACTGTGCAACGGTCCTATGCTGGGAAATAGCAGATACCGGTATGCAAACTCACAGCACATCTCATTCAAGACACTGAACTTGCAGATCTGCCATTTTTGCCATCCAAATGCATTATATGGTTAAATGGGCCCTAAGAGATGCAGAAATTAACTAGAAAAAGTGCCCTTCTGGGCACAGGTCTCCACCAGGAGGATAGGAGAGTGTGTGATGTTTGGCAAAATGTTTAGGAGTAATTTAAACGTGTGTGTGTGTGTGTGTGTGTGTGTGTGTGTGTGTGTGTGTGTGTGTGTGTGTGTGTGTGTGTGTGTGTGTGTGTGTGTGTGTGTGTGTGTGTGTGTGTGTGTGTGTGTGTGTGTGTGTGTGTGAGACGCAACTTGGCCTGTTGTAGCGCCATTTCTCTGGGGTGTTTTGGAACCAAACACATACATATTCAACGTTTCTGTACCTATAACGGCAGGTTAAGTGCTCTGGAAATATCCTCTTTAATGAAACTGCGGGTGCTATACCCCCATCTAATAGGCACCTGGCTTGATGCAGGTTTTTCTTCTTCTTTTACATTTAATTTGTATATAGGCATACAGTATAAAGTGTGAGAGACAGAAGATGTGAGCAAGAGGATCTGACGCCGGGGGAGAGGACAACTTCAGGTACAGTATGAGCATTTTTCATCTTACAAAGGGAGATAAGGAGGAGTGACTCTGCAGTTCTGACTGCAGTGTGAAGGTCATGCTGTCATTGAGGTGGCAGAATGGATAAGAATGATGGAGTGATGTCCAGGGGGGGTGGTGTACTGTAGAGTGGTGGTTCCCAAACTTTTCATGTCAAGGACCTCCAAAATGAGACTCATTAGCCTGCGGACCCCCATTTGATA
Source organism: Protomyctophum parallelum (assembly GCF_964188405.1). Classification (NCBI taxonomy): domain Eukaryota; kingdom Metazoa; phylum Chordata; class Actinopteri; order Myctophiformes; family Myctophidae; genus Protomyctophum; species Protomyctophum parallelum. Next base: position 8,933,091 of record NC_139700.1, read on the forward strand.
ATATATGCCAAGGAGGACCCCCATAAGAGAAGATCTTTGCGACCCTAGCAGTGATTTTCAACCATTTTCATTTCAAGGACCCCCAGTTTGACCTGAATTAGGAAATAAAATATTGCAAATATTGCAAAAATTGCAAACAAATGGAACCAAAATGGACCCGTTAGGGTCCATTTGTACACTCTCAGAGTTACAGACCCATAAGGCTCCATTTGATTCCTAACTATCATTTATCTGGGGACCCCCCTGGGACTGCCTCAAGGACCCCTATAGGTCCCACTCTGGGAACCACTGCTGTAGAGCTAACAGAAGCAGTGACAGCAGTGGTGGAAAAAGTACACATTTATTTTATCAATACTGCAATATAGGAATACATTGCAATACTATATTACAAGTAAAAGTCCAGAATTCAAAGTTAACTTGAGTAAAAGTACAAAAGTATTGTACTTAAAGTAGCCTACCAAAAGCAAAAGTATACCGGTAGTCCGGTACTCATTATGTAGAATGTTTTTCAAATGTATACAAATATTTTGAAAATAGCGTCTATTTTCAAATGGCCCAAATGTATTATACAGCTGAAGTGGTTAATGTATGTTTTGTAGGCTAAACCAAAATGTACAAAGTAACTATACTAAAGTTTTCATAAAATGAGTGGAGTAAAAGTATAAAATTCGAATCCAAGATGTAGTGGAGTAGAACTAAGTAAAAGTATTGGAAATGGGTAATACTCAAGTACAAAAACAACAGTGAAAATAGCCGGTCTATACAAGCACATAATTCATCACATCATGTGAGCTTGTTGTAGATTTGCTATTTTGCAAATCTTTTGAAAATGTATTTCTTTATTATTTCAGAAAATCTGCGAAAAGGTTTTGAATTTATTTATTTATTTTGCCTTTATTAATGAAATGTTAATAATTAGGGATATTTAGTTGCGACCCATAGAAACGGGTCCATGAGCCAAAATGGGTCACGGCCCTATGTTTGGGAAACATTGGTGCATTGGAGGTTTCACATCTTTGGACATCCAGTCTATCTCTTTCTCATAGTTTTTGTTCCTGAATGAGAAGCCATGCATGCTCGGCGCTCGCTTGACAAAATGTAATGAAGCAACCCCCCTGCAAAGAACTGATTACATTTCTTTGCACTGCATGGGTCACTTCAATTAAATTCTTTGCACATTTTTGTCCTTTGGGGGCCCTTTTAATTGCTCAGTTTTTTCTCATTCAAGACACTGAACTTGCAGATCTGCCATTTTTGCCATCCAAATGCATTATATGGTTAAATGGGCCCTAAGAGATGCAGAAATTAACTAGAAAAAGTGCCCTTCTGGGCACAGGTCTCCACCAGGAGGATAGGAGAGTGTGTGATGTTTGGCAAAATGTTTAGGAGTAATTTAAACGTGTGTGTGTGTGTGTGTGTGTGTGTGTGTGTGTGTGTGTGTGTGTGTGTGTGTGTGTGTGTGTGTGTGTGTGTGTGTGTGTGTGTGTGTGTGTGTGTGTGTGTGTGTGTGTGTGTGTGTGTGAGACGCAACTTGGCCTGTTGTAGCGCCATTTCTCTGGGGTGTTTTGGAACCAAACACATACATATTCAACGTTTCTGTACCTATAACGGCAGGTTAAGTGCTCTGGAAATATCCTCTTTAATGAAACTGCGGGTGCTATACCCCCATCTAATAGGCACCTGGCTTGATGCAGGTTTTTCTTCTTCTTTTACATTTAATTTGTATATAGGCATACAGTATAAAGTGTGAGAGACAGAAGATGTGAGCAAGAGGATCTGACGCCGGGGGAGAGGACAACTTCAGGTACAGTATGAGCATTTTTCATCTTACAAAGGGAGATAAGGAGGAGTGACTCTGCAGTTCTGACTGCAGTGTGAAGGTCATGCTGTCATTGAGGTGGCAGAATGGATAAGAATGATGGAGTGATGTCCAGGGGGGGTGGTGTACTGTAGAGTGGTGGTTCCCAAACTTTTCATGTCAAGGACCTCCAAAATGAGACTCATTAGCCTGCGGACCCCCATTTGATAATATATGCCAAGGAGGACCCCCATAAGAGAAGATCTTTGCGACCCTAGCAGTGATTTTCAACCATTTTCATTTCAAGGACCCCCAGTTTGACCTGAATTAGGAAATAAAATATTGCAAATATTGCAAAAATTGCAAACAAATGGAACCAAAATGGACCCGTTAGGGTCCATTTGTACACTCTCAGAGTTACAGACCCATAAGGCTCCATTTGATTCCTAACTATCATTTATCTGGGGACCCCCCTGGGACTGCCTCAAGGACCCCTATAGGTCCCACTCTGGGAACCACTGCTGTAGAGCTAACAGAAGCAGTGACAGCAGTGGTGGAAAAAGTACACATTTATTTTATCAATACTGCAATATAGGAATACATTGCAATACTATATTACAAGTAAAAGTCCAGAATTCAAAGTTAACTTGAGTAAAAGTACAAAAGTATTGTACTTAAAGTAGCCTACCAAAAGCAAAAGTATACCGGTAGTCCGGTACTCATTATGTAGAATGTTTTTCAAATGTATACAAATATTTTGAAAATAGCGTCTATTTTCAAATGGCCCAAATGTATTATACAGCTGAAGTGGTTAATGTATGTTTTGTAGGCTAAACCAAAATGTACAAAGTAACTATACTAAAGTTTTCATAAAATGAGTGGAGTAAAAGTATAAAATTCGAATCCAAGATGTAGTGGAGTAGAACTAAGTAAAAGTATTGGAAATGGGTAATACTCAAGTACAAAAACAACAGTGAAAATAGCCGGTCTATACAAGCACATAATTCATCACATCATGTGAGCTTGTTGTAGATTTGCTATTTTGCAAATCTTTTGAAAATGTATTTCTTTATTATTTCAGAAAATCTGCGAAAAGGTTTTGAATTTATTTATTTATTTTGCCTTTATT